>NW_015640469.1:359729-364232 GCF_001515625.1 Sinocyclocheilus rhinocerous
ATTGACATGCTCCCTACACAGTGTTCTTTGCTCCCTACTCCCTGAGTGGGGGAAATCCTTTTGTTTACTTCACTTTGGAACATTCCTTCGCGGATTTGCGCTGCGCACACAGACGAAACTTACTAGAGAAGTGTGACATAATATACCTCTGTAAATAAATACTATTTAATTTTACGTCTCGCACAGTTTAATGCCCTTTGTATGGAACATATATGCTCTCTTCGAACTGGAATCATGGCGGAATAAAAACCTGGTGTTTATTATATATATGGTTTTTGTTTTAAAAATCACATTTTAAATCACAAATCGTGCCAAGCCATCAGAACCGAACCAAACCGAAAACCGTGGTTAAAAAAACAAGGTATGTATTGAACCGTGGGTGGGCTAACTCTATTGTTGCATCCCTACTGGAAAGTGTCCCATCTCAACACTGATAGTTGGATGGAAATTAAGTTTTACCACTCTACGTTCAGGAACCCCCTAAAAATCCCTCATACTTAAAATACCTCATTCTTCGCACTCAACGTCTAAGTCTTTCTATACAAGTGAGCAGTGACATAGTTCTTTGTGATAGTACTGGTTTAGCTCAGTTACTGGTGAAAGAAAATAGTAGAAAGCTAGTAGGAAAAACTAGTAAAATTATGTTTTTTAAATAAGCCAATTACATGTGATAAATTAATAAAATAAAAAAAACACACAAACGATCTAAATAAATACTAAATAAAATTGTATGTATGTCTCAATAAAATGCAATTTATTCATAATGTAGGTTAATCACAAATAAAACTGTTGATTTTCTTGAGCTCTTTTATCATGTTACTGTGTCTTTAAATAAAATGGCAAAAAATGTGCACTTAAAATGTAAATGTACACTCCAGCCGATGTAAGAATAACATCCATTGCTTCAACTTAATAGCACTTTTTTTTGGCAGTCTCACATTCATTATTATGGGCTGTATAGTATACATGGCAATGGGATGCCTTTCTGTTTCAGGTAAAGTGAGGGAAACATTGTAGTCTGGCATCAGCTTGGTTCTCTCAGAGATGCCTGTAACCAGCAGTGAAAAGAAGCATGCGGCTGCTTTCATGTGTTTCAGACCACCACATTATAGCTATTGTGTCATTGTGTGGCTCTGCCTCTGTGCAGGTATTGCCGTTTGTCAAAGTGGTGAAAAGCAGGATAAAATAAATGAAATATAACGTTTCAGTTTTTATGGCAAGCTTTGCATTAGTGCTGCACACAGAGTGAGCTATTCATAGTGAAAGTGATGCTCAGAAACTCACAGCTTCACAGTGTTTCACTGTGAATTAAATGGCAGCAGTACTTAAATATCACAGCTGTTGATCCTATTACAGGAATAGTTTGATGCTGGTATCATTGAAATGAGTACAGAGAATGTAGTTGACTGAGGAACTCAAGACTATTTGCGAAGGTTATTACCTTTTGAAGCACTGAATTCATTGGCGTTTCTGTACTTTTTAGACTGTTTATCTTGGATACAGTGAGCGTTTTTAACCTAATTTTCCAGAGATACAGTGAATTGTTTTTTTTTAAATGTCAACTTTATTGATAGTTTAATACAGTGATTTTCAGTCAGGGGGCGGGGTCCACTACGGTGCCTCTGCAAGCTTTCAGTGGGGCCAAATAATCTTAAAAGTATTTAAATTATCATATTTTTTGGAATAGAAGTTGCTTTATCATTTTTTCATTTCTGTTCTGTTCTGAATACCATTGTGAGAGGAAATGCAATACATATTTATAGTGTTTGTAGGCATTTCATTTTATTTACTGTAAATGTCAACTTCATTGATAGTTTAATACAGTGATTTTCAGTCAGGGGGCGGGGTCCACTACGGTGCCTCTGCAAGCTTTCAGGGGGGCCAAATAATCTTAAAAGTATTTAAATTATCATATTTTTTGGAATAGAAGTTGCTTTATCATTTTTTCATTTCTGTTCTGTTCTGAATACCATTGTGAGAGGAAATGCAATACATATTTATAGTGTTTGTAGGCATTTCATTTTATTTACTGATTTTATAATATACAGTATATAATATATACTGATATATTTCTGAATGTAATAATAAAATGTCACTTATACACCGATGCGACTTACCCGTGTTTTTGTTTTTTCTTTCAGCTATGCAATTTTGATCCCAGTGTGACTTATTTTCCGGAATATATGTTAGTCATATTAACATAATTGTATTAATTAAAATGTACACATTAAAATGACATAATTATTTTGAGTTTATTATTTTTGCTGTCTTGGACATAATGGGGCCTTAGAGTCAAAAAGGCTGAGAACCACTGGTGTAATGTGACTTTGTTAGGCTATTCCTGAGGTGCTCCGTTGTGCTTGGAAATAAACTGTGCTAGATTTTTCAAGAACATGGGACCAATATATACCACATATCTTGACAATTAGGCTCCAAAGTCAAGGAAGAGAAGTCAAGCTTGCAAAATTACATTTATATGGGAATAGTTAAGATAATTTTCTAGTTTTCTGTCTTGTGATTGAATTGCTGTACAATTTGATTCATGATTCCTCCCTTCCTGAGTGACACGCCAGCCATGTTGCCATGTAAATTTCTTTTGTGTGACTTTTGAAATGGCTAGCCAGGCGCATAGCAATTTGTGCGGATCAGCGATCATTTGAATGCACATCACCGTCTCCTCGACATAGGGGCAGGACACTGTGCCTTACACACGTGGATGGTGAGATTACCCATCGATGCCAGCGGTCCTCCCACACTGTAGCTGGGATAGTTTGATGCTGGGGTGTTTAAGGCAATTACAGAGTAGGTGATTGACTGGGGAAGTCAACATCATTTGCTAAATTCATTACTTTTTCATTGCGCTGTGGACATTGCGCTTTTTTCTTAAATCTGTATCTGGAGGAAAATTTCAAGTGTTTGGAGTCTTTTTATGCTCTTTTTTTTCAAGACTGCAAATTCTTTCTCAAATTTTGCTAGTTTGGTTCCAAAATCATATATTCTGGCCTGCCAAAACGGCAATTGAGGTTAGTTACTAGTTTTTTACTAGTCTGAATGCTGTTCTGTGTTCTTGCTGGTGCGATCTGAAAGTGTTCTAAAATTTCACTCTTTCCCTTCAGGGTGTGATCAGTGTGCAGCTGGTGGTTACCATGGTAATGGCCAGCGTGATTCAGAAGATCATACCCCACTATTCCTTTGCACGATGGCTCCTCTGCAGTGGCAGGTAATGACGAAGTACAGCCCACTGTGCTGCTCCGGTATCCTTCTCGATAGTCAACCCAAAATGGCATCTTTGCACACAGCATATCCTGTTTTATTGTTCATATTAAAGGGCCCGTCAAAAATGCATCATTATGGTGTTTCAGTAAGACCAAAGGGTATCATCAAAAAGCTCTACGACCCAAGAGAACTGCTAACAAAAATACAAGCCACGCTTGTTTCCCCCCTTAATTAGCGCCATATGTGTTCAGAGTAAACAGCTCTTCCAAGTGTGCTCAATAATTCATCTGTGCTTGTTTTTGGCTGCAAAAATAGTTTGGGAAAACTCTGGCTCGAGTGCAGGGCTTGAAGTGTTGCCCAGGAGACTTTCATAATTAACTTTTCATTAGGAAGTAAACATGCAAAAACAACTGAAAGCAGTACAGCCCCCTCAGGGCTCGTGACAGGCCAGTTTCTAAACAAAGGGGTTGTGGTAAATGTTTGCCACCAAAGATCTGCTAATTTTATTACCATCAAACAACTTTAGTAATTTGAAGAAATGGTTTACATGAAAATGAATTCTGTGATCATTCACCCTCATTGCACACCTGTATGCCTTTTGTCTACTGTGAAACATAAAAGGAGAAATTCAGAAAGCTGCGGTTGTCGCTCTTTTCCATGCAGTTACAAGATCTGGAAAAGACGGAACGGAAGATTTCAACCTTCAAAAAAGGTCACAAAGGCACCACAAAAGAATTATGAAAGTGGTCCATGCAGTGAAAGTCAATAGGTTGACTCGCGTATTGTTTAGACCCCATTGACTTTCATTGTATGGATAAAAACATTCTTCAAAATATCTTTTCTATCTGTTCTGAAGAAGAAAGTCAGTCATACAGGTATGAAACTGAATGACTGAGAGTAAATGATAACAGAATTAATTTTTGGGGTGAATGTTTCCTATTATATTAAGCAGTACTACTGTTTTTAACATGGATAATGAAAAGAAATGTTTCTTAATCAGCATATTAGAATGATTTCTAAAAGATCAGGCGACACTGAAGACTGGAGTAATGGCTGCTGAAAATTCAGCTTTGGGAATAAATGACATTTTAAAATAAAATAGAAAAGAGTTTAAATTGTAGTAATATTTCATAATACATTTGTTTTACTGTATTTTTGATCAAATAAATGCAACCTTGGTGAGCATAAGAGACTTGATTAAATCTTTCTAACCCCAAACTCTTGAACAGTAGTGTGTATATATATATATATATATATATATATATATATGTGTGTGTATATATATAT
>NW_015640469.1:364354-389562 GCF_001515625.1 Sinocyclocheilus rhinocerous
TATATATATATATATATATATATGTATATATATGTATATGTTTTCAAGAGCAATCAGTATTTCAGAGATGGTGATATACTTCTTGTCTCGTTAGTCTGCGTTGGTACCAGCACCCCACAGAAGATGAGCTGAAGACCTTAGCTGGAAAACAGCAGAAAGGAGGCAAGGGCAAGAAGGACAGGTACAACACAGCATCATTGTCGGACGTTTCTCTGGATTTGTGCACATTTGACTTTTGTGTGTCAAAGAACATTTTGTGGCTACAACAGAGTGGTAAAAATCAAACAGCTTTGTTGCCCATATTCTGCAGTGGTCTAAGCATACAATGCTAATTCCCTGAAAAGGTAGACTAGCCTGTGTCTAGCAGCTTAGTTTTGATAGTCAGCTCTATTATACCTACCTCCTGTTCTCAGACAAAAGCCCATTTTTGCTCTGCAGGGAGCTCTTGGGCCATTTTGTCAGGCAGGTATGCTGCAAAATTCAGCGGAATAAATGACATTTTAAAATAAAATAGAAAAGAGTTTAAATTGTAGTAATATTTCATAATACATTTGTTTTACTGTATTTTTGATCAAATAAATGCAACCTTGGTGAACCTCCTGTTCTCAGACAAAAGCCCATTTTTGCTCTGCAGGGAGCTCTTGGGCCATTTTGTCAGGCAGGTATGCTGCAATCCAGTGCAGAGACTACCATGCCTACAGTGCTTTTGTGCTGAACACCATTGTGCATACTGACCTATGTAAACAACAGAGACCCAGAGGAGAAGTCTAAGAATCTCAGGTTCAGCTGGCTTGGAGCCACAGGGCAGAAAGCTTGCATACTAGACCCGTTCACGCTAAGGCCTGTGCCCCTTTCCAATATCTCAACATTCCCAGCAGAGCCCGACATTCATTTCTTTATTCTTTGTCATGCAGACAGCATTAGAGATGTGTGGAAATATGTTTGATTTGAACGTTGTGTGGATTTAGCTCTTTTTCAATAGCGAGGAGGGCTCCTCTAATCCCCAGTAAAATGTGCAAACTCTGGTGTTTGGTTTCCAATAGAGACAGAGCCCTCAGTTAGGACTGCGAAAAATCTGCTGTCCTTCGGACAAAGTTGCAGATCCCACACGTTGATACCTGCTTCTCAGTTATGTTCTTTTGCTTTCGATCATCATTGTGAATAAATGAAATTGTATAATACATTTAGCTTCAGTGCTAATAATTAAAGGCCCTTAAAAAAGTTAAAAAAAAAAAAAAAACTTTAAAAGTCAAAACTGACAGTAAAGACATTTACTTTTTATTTTATTTGAACTTTCTATTCATCAAAAAAAAAAAAAAAATCCTGAAAACAGATGTATCATGGTTTCCACACAATCTTAAGGAGCACAACTGTTTTCAACATTGATATGAAATGTTTCTTGAGCACCAAATCAGCATATTAGAATGATTTCTAAAGGATCATGTGACACTGAAGCTGAAAATTCAGCTTTGCCATCACAGGAATAAATATTACTGTTATAACTGGATTTTTTAAATGAAAGTCTTTGTAACCAGTAGAAACTTTAAAATATCTTACCAACTACAAACCTTTGAGTGTATATAAGTAACATTTTTTGTAGTCATAATTATGAGCATTCATACTTTTTTGGCCAACATAATCTTTTGGCCATAAAAACTGATTAGTATTAAATTTAATTTGATGATACTCTATGATGTTAATATATGATTGATAGATAGATAGATAGATAGATAGATAGATTTTTTTAAAATTTATTTATTTTTTAATTTAATATATTTTTTAATTTAATTTATAATTTTTATTTTTTATTTTTTTTAAAGGGGTCATATGATGCGATTTCAATTTGTCCTTTCTCTTTGGAGTGTTACAAGCTCTTGGTGCATAAAGAAGATCTGTACAGTTGCAAAGACTAAAGTCTCAAATCCAAAGAGATATTCTTTATAAAAGTTAAGACTCGTCCACGCCTACCTAAAACGGCTCGTTCTAACACGCCCCCACATGTCTACGTCACGATGTGGGAAGATTTGCATAACGCCGCCCAAATGTTCACGCAAAGAAAGAAGGCGTAACTTTTATTCGCTGTGGTATTGTTGCTGCCGCCATGTCGTGAAGTCGCTGTGTTTTTTGTGAAAGCGAAACTACTTTGTTTGGTCTTCCAAAAGAGGACGATATCTGCTTCGTCATGCCTGGAGCTGATCCGTGCTGGTTGCTGAGGAAATACATCAACTTCGCGCTGTGGATCGCCAGATCGGCTTTCACCGTGGACGAAGCGGAGTCCAGCCCGGGGTCGTCACATGTGGTTGCCGCAAGCCCTCCGGACGCTCCTTCGTCGAATCCGCCGGCCGCACTATTCTCAAGCCCACCGCCGCTCATTCTAGCCAGCCGTGTGTGACGCTGTGTGTTTCGTGGTGAAAGCGAAACTACTTTGTTTGGCCTTCCAAAAATGGACACGACTAGAAATCAGTGGTTAAGTTGTATTTACAACACTGTTCCAGAACACTTCAGCCCAAATATTCAGATGTGTGCAGCACATTTTACGGAGGACTGTTTCTTGGGAGAGTAGCCGCCGGCGCGATGCAACGCAACGCGTAAAAAGACAGTGTAAGTCATTATAATCTGTATATATTTTTGGATGCAACAAATGCCTCGTTTATAATGGGTTTTAATGTTTTTGTCTTGTCGCTATGGCCGGGACACGGCATCACAGTTATGGTAAGGGGCGTAACATTTCCGTCACACGCTTGAGGTATTCGGCCAATCACAACGCACTGGATAGCTGGCCAATCACAGCACACCTCGCTTTTCAGACCGATGAGCTTTGTAAAAATCGACGCGTTTCAGAAAGGCGGGGCATAGAGGAGAAACAATAAAGTACAGTATGTGGAAAATAATGTGTTTTTTTAACCTTAAACTGCATAAACACATTTCATTACACCAAATACACAAAATAATGTTCTTTTTAGCAACATCATATGACCCCTTTAAATGAAATTAAGCACATTTCAGCTTTGGGCCAAACTATTATAAAAGCTACTACAACAACTACTAAAAGCTATTACAACATAAAGTGTTATCAATTTGTATCGCAACAAGAGTTATGATAAATTATATTGTATACATTGATAATAAAATGTCTTTGCTTAAGTAATGCTAAAAAGGACATTATTTCCATTGACAGTCACAGCTGCTTCATTACTAATTCATTGTAGGCTATATTGTGAAGTGAAGAGCAGGTAGTCATGACAGCTGCATGAAACCATTTTACTAGTTTAATCAACTTAAACTGTGACATCCTATACAAGTTATCCGAGTATTACAAAATAAATTAAACAAAAAGTGTCTTTTAAAATGTAATTGGGAGCACCTGAACTTCTCACCCTGATGATGACATCCCACTTCACATAGCAATCAGAATTTACACTGCCAGGACGGAGATATGAGTCATGTGACGCATTGCATTGTGTGATGAGGTTAAATGCCAGAGAAGCCCCGCCATCTTACAACTGAAGCCACTTACAAGAGTGCTGAAACATCATAAATGAATGGATAAAGTAGCCCAGATGCTCCTGAATAAATGCTGTCTTATCTAAGCAGAAGAGGATGATAACAGCTAGCTCTTGGAAGAGCATACTCTTATCACTTTGAACTTTTTTATGTTTGCCCAGATGTTTTGAGTAATGTGCTTTGAAAAATGTGCTTTCTAATAATAAAACTGTTGTGTTTTTCTATTCAGTTTTATTCAAAGCATAAATAAAAAGCTACTTTAATGCAATTTATACAATTTATACTGGCAAGTGAATGGAGAAAAATAGCACTCTAGTACTCAATTTTGGTTTTTGGCCCAGAATGTCCTTGGTAATTTTTGTGGGTGTGTTTCAGGTTAGCCTGATTTCAGTGCTATTATATGTGCTATGTTCACCTTTTGCTTCTCTCAGGAAGTACAATGGGCACTTAGAGAACAAACCAATGACTATTCCCAAAGACATCGACCTTCAGCTGGAGACTAAAAGCATTGCAGAGGTGGACACACTAGGTAACTCACCTGTTGTCATTATATGAAACCTAATGAATCCTTGAGCTTCAAGGATCTTCTTAGTGAGATGGGTTTCTAAAGCTTCTCTTTTTGTCTGTCGGTTGTTTTTTTGTTTTTTGTCTAGCTCTGCATTACTTTCCTGAATTCCAGTGGTTGGTGGACTTCACGGTGGCTGCCACAGTGGTGTATCTCATCACGGAGCTGTACTTCTGTGTGGCGGAGCCCAGTGAGGAGATGAACATCAGTGTGGTGTGGAGCCTGCTGGTCTTGGCCTTTGTCACGTATCCCCTTTCTAGCTTAAAATACTGAAGGAGCTTTTCCTCTCCTCCTCTGTTGCATTGCTTTTCATATTTCATTGCTTGTAATTTCTGTAATTATTTATTAGTGTTGTTGACAAATAACATGGACATGGATTTTTAATAACATAGTTTTTTTTTCCTATATCAAGATTTCAATTTAAAAATAATATACAATACCATTCAAACATTTGGGGTTAGTAAGAAAACTGTTATTTAAAATTGTGATTACAGTTTTGCAATATTATAGTTTTACTGTATTTTTGATCAAATAAATCAAAAGCATTGGTGAGTGTAAAAGACTTCTTTCCAAAAAAAACACACAAAAAAACCTATACAGACCCCAACCTTTTAAATGGTAGTGTAAATAATTAAATGGTAATAATTAAAATAATTTAAATGGCAGTTAAAAGTATTTAAAATAAATATAATTAATATAAACTATTAATAATCATATAAAATAATATTTTAATAGTTCAGTCATTTTTAGCAAATTCATTTTAAAATGCGTAAATATCCCATATAGTCAAAATGTAGTTAACATGAAATCATGATGTCTGCATTTTCTGAAGCAAATTTTACTGGTATTATTTGTGAAAATATCAGCATAACAATAGTAGGTTGTTTTTTTTATGGTGTTGCTATGTGGTTGCTTAGATGTGTTGCTGGTATAGGGTGATTTGAGGTTAGCCACCATACTGTAACACTTTAGCTTTGGAGTTTTTTTTTTTTAAATCACTAATCACAGATATGAGCATTAGACTAGTAATGGAGAAGCTTAGCAAATGCCATTAGTAATAATAGAATTATATAGTATAGATGACATCTAGCATGTCAACTACCCATTATTAATGTCTTACTCATTAGTATTGTTTAATAAGAGCTTTGGTGTGTTATTTAAATGTGGTTGCATGAGGACCATAATACAGTAGAGTTTCTCAGCACATGATGTGACTTACATAGGGAGCCGTTTGTTATTTTAACAGAACTACAAGTAGGAACCTTAAAGTACTTTATTCAATAACGTGTCCATAGTCCCTAAATGTTAAAACATCCTTTATAAAAGACAACCCTTGTGGAGAAGTTCAATTTTCACAGTCTCGAAGCAGGGACAGTCTAGCCGTGAGTAATGAAAGCTGCACCTGTTGCCTTTTTTACCTGCTACTTTCCCCTTCTAGTGCCTCACCAAATCACACACATTAACCCCGGCACAGTCCACAAAGATCAATCTCCCTCCGCTCGCCACTGCCCTTTACCTAGCTCAGCCTGCCACCGAAGATTGGAGGCCCAATTTTCTCGGCCCACCAGACTGATTTGCCTGGGAAAAAGAGAGGAAGGAAGGAAGGTGCCTAGTAGGGTGATGAAGATGATGACGATGATGATAGGTCTATATGTGTGCAAATGGCTGAATGTGGACAGGAAGGAGCCATTTTTCCTGATCTCAGTGGAGAGTGTGTGGTGGGGAAAATGGCCTTGTCAAAGTGATGGTCACTGAAATATTTCCTCAGATGGCCGCCCGCTTGCCTTGCAGATTTGCACGACGTAGCTACAAGTTGAATGATTGACCCTAGACCGGTATAATCAAAACGGGCACATAAAGGCATCGTAACAAAGAGGCGCAGCTAGACGTTTTCTGTCTGCATTTGGCTTTTTTTTTTTTTCTTGCTTTTAAATTAGTTTTTTTCTCACCGTAGGGAAATTAGCCTTGACACTATTTGATGAGGCGTGTTTTAAATGCATTTCTCTTCTGCTGTGACACTAAATGTGAGACATTTAGATTTGAATAGAACCCAGACAGCTTCAGTAGTGTAGAGAGTTTGTATGTAGAGTAATTGCACTTAAAGGAAAATTCTGTTGAAATCCAACTTGGCATTTATTAACTGCATATGTGCCAGTGTGTAAAAAATGAAGGAAAAATGTGTGTTCGGTTGAACTCTTACAGTGGACATCTAGTGTACAGAAATTACTATAACCCAGAATATTTCTCTGATTAGTCATAGAATTAATTCCAGCCTTTATCTGATATTTTTTGGAGAGCAGTTTTTGGTATAATGTGCCCATGTGAATATGTTCCTTAGCTTCAGTTTCTCTCAGGAAGATCCTTTTCTCCCTCACGGCTCACTACTTCAGACTAGAGGAGGGCGGTGAGCGTTCCCTCTGCATCACCTTTGCCTTTTTCTTCTTTGTGAAAGCCATGGCTATCCTTATTGTCACAGAGAACTACCTGGAATTTGGCCTTGAGACAGGTATAGTAGTGTCAAGTTGGTTTTATGCATATTGCTTTCTTTTTATATATTAGGCCTATGTAGTAACATAGAATGTGAGACCATTTTGTTCTAAGGTGGATTTCTTTTATAGTCCAAAATTAAAACATGCTGGTAGAAATATTTAATACTGGCTACATTTAATTACTTACAAAAATAATTTGCTGTTTTCCCTTGCATATTTGAATTGCTTTACTCACTGTATCATACATCAGCCAGTCTCAAGAAAAATGAGAGGGAAAAAAAAAATTGTTCCTCATATTTTTGTTTGGGATGCCGCTTAAAATCTGGAATGTGTGGCCACATGCAAAAAAATAAAAATAAATAAGAAAAGCTTTTAGCTGCCTACTTAAATTTCTGACAATATTGTCCACTAAAGTAAAAACGTGACAGTTACCGTGCTTTTATGTTGTAGACCATTTTCATCTTTTTGATTTGAATCACTCACATCACTTATTGTTAGTGAGGGTCAGACTGTCATTCTTGCATTATGATTTAAACCACGCATTAGGCTGCAGTTTGTTTGGTTTTAAAAGCTGAACACTATTCTGCTTACTCACCATAGTCATTTTCACCATAGATCCTGTAACCTGGTCCAAAATCAGCACTTTGACTGACTAGGGATGTGCAATATTGACAAAAAAATTATATATGATTTTCTGTGATTTTGTCAATAGCAATAATTAGACAATATTTTGCTTAGTGTGTTTTTGTGCTCGTAATACCTTAGCTGGTTTAGCCCTGTCATGAACAGCTGACTCCCAAAGTGTTTCATATTCTTCATATTTTATGCAGTGGTTAGTTTACAGCGGTGACAGAAATGAACTTTTTCACTATGAGGGAATATTTGACTTAAACTGATTTCCTTAAAATGATTTTTGCCTTTTATAATGGCAGTAGTCTATAACAGGGGTGATCAGTCCTGCTCCTGGAGGACCAGTATCCTGCAGAGTTTAGTTCAAACCAGCTGCAACACACTTGCCTTGAATTAGGGTTGGAGCTCAACTCTGCAGGGCAGGACAGTGGCCCTCCAGGGACAGGTTTGAACACTCCTTTTCTATAACCTTATTAGATGTGTGCATTATCTTTTATGTCAAATTCTTACATTTAATCATGGCCCTGTATATCTTAAATTTCATTCAAACATTCCATGCATTCCAACGGCATTAAAATAAGCTACATTACGCAGTGAAAAAGTGTGTACCCTCAAGGTGTTTTTTTGTTTGGTTTTTGCCAAGCGGATGACATACTCGATGTCAGCTTGCATATTGTAAAAAACAATAATTACAATATTATAGACAATACCTATCGCACGTCCCAGCCATTACTATTTCATTCTTTTCTACATTTAAATATATTTAAGAATTTCACTTGTAATACAGTGTTTCTATCCTCCTTTTTCTGCTTTCATAGGCTTTGCAAATTTTTCTGAAAGTGCCGTGAAGTTTCTGGAGAACCAAGGCCTTGAGTCTCAGTAAGTATTATGGCTGCTGTACCCCTGCCCCCTTTGTCAGCAGAGAGGGAGTATGTGTATACAGTATACCATGTCTCCATGGATTAGGATTAAGCCGTGTATGTGATGGTTTGTGCTTCCCTGCAGTGAATAGGCCTTGCTCTCTTCCTCTGTCTCTACAGGGGCCCCATATCCAAGCTGACCTTTAAGCTGATTCTGGCACTGCTCTGCGCTCTCATTGGAGCCTTTCTCACCTTCCCAGGCCTGCGATTGGCCCAGATGCATCTTGATGCCCTCACACTGAACAACTGCAAAGTCACACAGTAAATGTTTCAGAAAATCTAATCTAAATCTAATTACTAATATGTTGACTAGAGCCCGACTGATATATCGATATGAACCTGTTGCCGATATATCGGTATCGGCGAATATGCCGCCGATATGAACTTTTTTTTTACCGAACATATAACTCAGATAAAATGCTTGAAATGGTGTAATTACGTAGTTTGTCCAGCAGAGTGTGCTCCATTGTTTGCTACTGGCGACCTGGATGAAACGCTTTAAAGCTTATCTTATAAGTCTATGGAAAACCATTGAAACTTTGAATGGCCATATCTCCGTTCGGGGGATCCCTTCAGCTGGAGGAACCCTCTCGAACGCGAATCAAGTGTACGTCTCAAGGCCCTCTTTCGAATGAGACCACCCCCGCATCGATAGCCCCCGGGGTTCGGGAGATACGGGTGGTTAAATTCGCGGTCCGGCGCCGACCGATCTAGCGATCCTGGGGGGCTACCGACGCGCGGAGGGTGGTGTTCGAGAGGGCTCCTTGAGCTGAAGGGATCCCCCGAATTTGGAGGTTCGCAGGTATCGACCCCAAAAAAAACCCATATCGGTCGGGCTCTAATGTTGACACCTTTAGTAGTCACCTTAAATGCTGAAATTAAAATGAGTATTTCTTTGGCCTTACATTTGAATTATTCAATGTATTTATTTTCGCCAAGCGGAATTTAACCAGTTTATATTGAAATATTGTAGCCACTAACAATATTTCCATGTTAATTGATGTGGAGCATCAGTGTCTGACTATATCTGCAGCAAGTTAGCAGATAAGCATTACTGTAGATGGACCTGGTCTACATTTCCAGCCAGCATTGGGCTCTAGGGTAACTGTGTTACAAAAGAGGAGTTAGGCATTACACATCCCACATAGCTAATCCTCTTCAGCGTGGCCAGCTCACCATACCTGGTCTCATGACACTATGGGGCTTACTCTTTTAGGCCTGGATTACTGCTATGCTTCTTGTACGGCTGAAATGGTATATTTAAAGCAGTGGCACTTGATAGTTCATGTCTACTGCTCCACTGATATTGATACTCTTGTGTGTTACCTTGTCTAATTGGTTGTTTTTATGTGTCCATCCTTCAGGACCTTGCTACATATCAACTTCTTGGCCCCCTTAATCATGGTACTGCTATGGGTGAAGCCCATAACAAAGGATTACATAATGAATCCCACTTTTGGGAAAGATAGTGTGCCTTTGTGAGTATTTCGTTTTACAATTAAGCAACGTTATATTTTGCATTATTACTATGTTGAATTGTTTTTAAACTTGTTCATTAAGGCCCTCTGTGCACTTGAGGAAGCTTACTTTAGTCAGCATGAAAACAAAATTGGCCCTGATTACTTTAATACACGATCCTGGTCTTATTGTACATGATTCATCAGTACACAGTATTCAAATGAAAGTTCATGTCTTTGTAATCTTTCATTAAAATCATTTATAGTTAAAGCATTATTTATAATAATTTGTTCTGCCTCTGAAATGGCCTTGTTTGACGCTGCAAAGGGTGAAAATAATGTTAACAAATAGCTTAACACACTTATTGGTGGAGAATTCATTTAATTTCAAACCCTTTCCAATAGTTAACACAGTAATGTAATGGTTGTTAATGGTTGTGGAATAATGTAAAGATGAAAGATTTGGGAGAGGGTGAAAAGTTGATAAGCTCTAGAGGGTAAACTTCCACGTCTTGGTCAGAAATTCTCCTCAGAGGTTGGTGCTGATGATATTTCAGGAGGGAAGTAATCATCGGGCAATCTACAAACTACAAACTCTCATTTGGGTTCCATTCTTGTGTGAAATGCCCACCTTTCTCAATCCAATTTATCAAGTCCCGCCCTATATTTGTTTTACTCATAAATGCATCACATTGAGCTGGTAAAATAGGTTGTGATTGCCATTTTCTGTTGACTTAAAGTGATGTTTTTTTTAGTGAGAACTTTGTTCATTCTCAAGTCACAACCTAAGTTTTGGACTGATTTGGTGCGTCACTCCTCCTCTGCTTTCAGAATGTCTGAGAAGACATACGACACGTTGCGACTGTGGGTGATCCTGCTTCTGTGTGTGCTGAGACTAGCCATGATGCGGCATCATCTCCAGGCCTACCTCAACCTGGCCCAGAAGGGCGTCTTGCAGATGAAGAAGGAAGCGGGACGCATTAGTACAGTGGATCTCCAAAAGATGGTGTGTAAACTTTAGAAAAGTGTTCAAACTTTTTGCTCTTACAGATAAACAGAGTGTCATCACATTAGTATGCAATGAAGTTATTGCAAAGCCATCTTATTTTGCCCGATATCCCATCTTTAGTAGGTTGTTCTTGTGATGTTTGATCTCTACTGGTTAATAAATGCACTCAGGGCATCTACTCTTGGGGCCTGCATTACAGTGTCGACATTTCTCAAAGGTGGAAATATGTCGGTATGAAAAAGGACTGCGTGGCATTGTTGCCCTCAAAGCTCTAAAATGAGGAGGCTATTTGAGTTTAGTGGAGCGCAAGGATCAAAACCCACAGCACTCCACAGCTGGAGCTGAGGAAAAGAGCCCGTTTGATGTTCCAAGCCATAAGTGAGACTCGCAAATGACTGTAGAGTCGCAGGGGTGTCTGGTCTTACATCTGCTCCTGAATCATATGCTTGCAGCCTCCCTCTGTACTTAAGCTCCCAGTGATGGTTTCAGCGAGTCTGTTTGATGAGCTCCTCTCCTGCCAAGCTGCTTGTTTTGAACGAAATTTGCCTAAATGTTTTAACTGCAAATTTGTTTTTCCTCACACAGGTCGCCCGAGTCTTTTACTACCTGTGTGTAATAGCTCTTCAGTACATCGCACCTCTGGTGATGCTGTTGCACACTACTTTCCTGCTAAAGACATTAGGTGAGTGCATTAAGGTTCTTCTCGACAACGTTCTCAATTGCCCCGGTAGGGTTTCTTGAATTTTTCAGACTCTTGTTTTAACCCCCAGGTGGATACTCGTGGGTGATTTACCCCGAAGAGAATTTGCCGTGTCTGTCAAATGAGGACTCGAGCCCCACTGAGGTGGGGCAAGACGAGGTGCAGGCCTCTCAAACAGTGGCCCAGCTATCGGTTGCTCTTGGGGGGCTGAGGACTGTTTTCTCCCCCTTGCTTTTTCGAGGGCTCCTGTCCTTCTTCACTTGGTGGATTGCCGCATGCCTGTTCTCCACCTCTCTCTTCGGCCTCTTCTACCACCAGTATCTGATGGCTGCATAGCATCGGGAAGGGTTTGTTCGACTGAACTGTGCAACACGAGGCCCTGAAACATTCCCCTTTTTCTGCAACCATATCAGCTGGGTTCTTCTCTGAGCGGCTTCCTCTGTGGACATTTTAACCTAACCGATACATAAACAGCAACAGTAACAATTCAGTCATTGTAACATTCATGAGCATCAACGGACGGAGGATGGCGTCTGAAGGAGACCTCAAAATAATGCTGATTTTAAAGGGGATGGCGTCTTTGAACCACCAGAAGGTTGAAAGCGAGGGATCACTCATGGTCGTTGACATTCTGTATTATAATTTTTTTTTTTTAGATTTTAAAATTATGCTAGACGATTTTCATAAGAATTACTGTTTTTAATAGTGTTTTAAAGTTGTTTCACTTCTCCAAAGTAGAAACTGGCTTCTGCTTTAGGGGAGGTTTTCATTTCTGATCCGTGAAGAGGAAACAGTGTTTTAGTCAAGCTTGGAGAGTGTAATGAGGGGAATTGATCAAGGAGAACAGTGTGTGTTAAAGGTATATTTATTTGTCCATTTCAGAGGGACTGAAGTCAGCCTTCTCACAAGGAGCGTTTCGTTTGACTGTAGAAGACTGAGAGATAATTTAAGTGTGCGTGCGCGTGTGAGAGTGACGGTTCGTGTGTTAATATCAGTGCCTGCAGGCTCCCAGTGACCCCTGCTGCTGGTGGGTAAATCTAAAAAAGGGCATTTTGATCAAGTGTAAAAGCTAACTCAAAAAAACTGTCTAAAGCAGTGGCCTCCGCTCTTCTGATACTTTAACCGGTCGGATGTTTCACTTTGAATTTGGGTCCAGTGACATCAAACGCATCCTGTAAGCGTGCTCCGTGTTTCTGTATGGAGCCTATTGATTTTCTGTAATGCATCAAATAACAGGATTGGATTTGTTTCATGTGAAGGTGCCAAGTATGCTTGTATTCCCCTGTGAGTGTGTACAGTACTTCCTGTTGGAGATCGGGAGCACACATGCTGAGGTACGAGCCAAAGCAGAACATGCAGCTTGATCACAAAGAAACGTCTGCGAGGTCCACTTTAATATTGTGAGTTTTTTGGCACTACAGTTACACAAACTACACAGGCATATCTGAAGTATTTTTTTGTTTGTCTTTTTTTAGTGTTAACCTACTGTAAAAGTCTTATTCTCTCTTTCCATTTTGAGTTTTTGGAAGGTATGCATACAGTGAATGTATTGCTGTATTTTTTCTTTTATGGTAGAACAAATCTACTACCCTTGGGGCTCCTAATAAATAGCCACATATGACATGATCTATACTTTTAACAAATATCAGTTAAATTGATATTATAATAAAGGTGTTGTGGACTTCCAGGGATATTTATATCGCAAAGGAGCGTCCACTATTATCAAAAGCACACTATACAATCAATACTTGTTAACGATGTGGCAGTTATATGCTGAATTCAATTTTTTTTCCCTCTTTTGTTGATTATCAAGCTGTGAAGATTGATGGACGCAAGAAAAGAGCCTGATGTTCCAAGCCATAAGTGAGACTCGCAAATGACTGTAGAGTCGCAGGGGTGTCTGGTCTTACATCTGCTCCTGAATCATATGCTTGCAGCCTCCCTCTGTACTTAAGCTCCCAGTGATGGTTTCAGCGAGTCTGTTTGATGAGCTCCTCTCCTGCCAAGCTGCTTGTTTTGAACGAAATTTGCCTAAATGTTTTAACTGCAAATTTGTTTTTCCTCACACAGGTCGCCCGAGTCTTTTACTACCTGTGTGTAATAGCTCTTCAGTACATCGCACCTCTGGTGATGCTGTTGCACACTACTTTCCTGCTAAAGACATTAGGTGAGTGCATTAAGGTTCTTCTTGACATGTTCTCAATTGCCCCAGTAGGGTTTCTTGAATTTTTCAGACTCTTGTTTTAACCCCCAGGTGGATACTCGTGGGTGATTTACCCCGAAGAGAATTTGCCGTGTCTGTCAAATGAGGACTCGAGCCCCACTGAGGTGGGGCAAGACGAGGTGCAGGCCGTGCAGGCCTTGGCCCAGCTATCGGTTGCTCTTGGGGGGCTGAGGACTGTTTTCTCCCCCTTGCTTTTTCTGCTTTTTCGGTCCTTCTTCACTTGGTGGATTGCCGCATGCCTGTTCTCCACCTCTCTTTTCGGCCTCTTCTACCACCAGTATCTGATGGCTGCATAGCATCGGGAAGGGTTTGTTCGACTGAACTGTGCAACACGAGGCCCTGAAACATTCCCCTTTTTCTGCAACCATATCAGCTGGGTTCTTCTCTGAGCGGCTTCCTCTGTGGACATTTTAACCTAACCGATACATAAACAGCAACAGTAACAATTCAGTCATTGTAACATTCATGAGCATCAACGGACGGAGGATGGCGTCTGAAGGAGACCTCAAAATAATGCTGATTTTAAAGGGGATGGCGTCTTTGAACCACCAGAAGGTTGAAAGCGAGGGATCACTCATGGTCGTTGACATTCTGTATTATAATTTTTTTTTTTTAGATTTTAAAATTATGCTAGACGATTTTCATAAGAATTACTGTTTTTAATAGTGTTTTAAAGTTGTTTCACTTCTCCAAAGTAGAAACTGGCTTCTGCTTTAGGGGAGGTTTTCATTTTTTTTTTTTTTTTTTTTTTTTTAAGTGAGACCTTTTTAATTCTCCTCAAGTCACAACTTGGGTTTGGGCTGATTTGGCATGTCACCTGTTCATCTGTTTTCAGGATGTCTGAGAAGACATACGACACATTGCGTCTGTGGGTGATCCTGCTTCTGTGTGTGCTGAGACTAGCCATGATGCGGCATCATCTCCAGGCCTACCTTAACCTGGCCCAGAAGGGCGTCTTGCAGATGAAGAAGGAAGCGGGACGCATTAGTACAGTGGACCTCCAAAAGATGGTGCGTAGACTTTTATCACTTTTTTTTGTTCTTACAGATGTGTCATCACATTAATATGCAAGTTATTGCGATGCAAAGCCATCTTCTTATTGCCTGATATCCCATCTATCCCAAGTGTCCCATCTTTATAGGTTGTTCTTGTGATGTTTGATCTGATACTGGTTAATAAATGCACTCAGGGACCCTCTTGTGGCGTCTACTCTTGGGGCCTGCATTACAGTGTCGACATTTCTCAAAGGTGGAAATATGTCGGTATGAAAAAGGACTGCGTGGCATTGTTGCCCTCAAAGCTCTAAAATGAGGAGGCTATTTGAGTTTAGTGGAGCGCAAGGATCAAAACCCACAGCACTCCACAGCTGGAGCTGAGGAAAAGAGCCCGTTTGATGTTCCAAGCCATAAGTGAGACTCGCAAATGACTGTAGAGTCGCAGGGGTGTCTGGTCTTACATCTGCTCCTGAATCATATGCTTGCAGCCTCCCTCTGTACTTAAGCTCCCAGTGATGGTTTCAGCGAGTCTGTTTGATGAGCTCCTCTCCTGCCAAGCTGCTTGTTTTGAACGAAATTTGCCTAAATGTTTTAACTGCAAATTTGTTTTTCCTCACACAGGTCGCCCGAGTCTTTTACTACCTGTGTGTAATAGCTCTTCAGTACATCGCACCTCTGGTGATGCTGTTGCACACTACTTTCCTGCTAAAGACATTAGGTGAGTGCATTAAGGTTCTTCTTGACATGTTCTCAATTGCCCCAGTAGGGTTTCTTGAATTTTTCAGACTCTTGTTTTAACCCCCAGGTGGATACTCGTGGGTGATTTACCCCGAAGAGAATTTGCCGTGTCTGTCAAATGAGGACTCGAGCCCCACTGAGGTGGGGCAAGACGAGGTGCAGGCCTCTCAAACAGTGGCCCAGCTATCGGTTGCTCTTGGGGGGCTGAGGACTGTTTTCTCCCCCTTGCTTTTTCGAGGGCTCCTGTCCTTCTTCACTTGGTGGATTGCCGCATGCCTGTTCTCCACCTCTCTTTTCGGCCTCTTCTACCACCAGTATCTGATGGCTGCATAGCATCGGGAAGGGTTTGTTCGACTGAACTGTGCAACACGAGGCCCTGAAACATTCCCCTTTTTCTGCAACCATATCAGCCGAGTTCTTCTCTGACGGGCTTCCTCCATGGACACAGCCTAACCAATACATAAACAACAACCATAATAATTCAGTCACTGTTCTTAAGCATCAATGAATGGAGGATGGCATCCAAAGGAGACCTCAAAAAATGCTGATTTTAAAGGGGATGTCATCTTTGAACCACCAGAAGATTGAAAGCAAGGGATCACTCATGGTCTTTGACATACTGCATTTTATTTTTTAGAGTTTAAAATTATGATCGATCAATTGCATAAGAATGATGGTTTTTAATAGTGTTTTAAAGTTGTTTCACTTCTCCAAAGTAGAAACTGGGTTCTGCTTTAGGGGAGTTTTTCATTGCTGATCCGTGAAGATGAAACCGTGTTTTAGTCAGGCTTGGAGAGTGCAGTGAGGGGACTGATCAAGGAGAACAGTATGTGTTAAAGGTATATTTATTTGTTCTTTTCAGAGGGACTGAAGTCAGCCTTCTCACAAGGAGCGTTTCGTTTGACTGTAGAAGACTGAGAGATCATTTAAGTGTGCGTGCGTGTGTGCGAGTGATGGTTTGTGTGTTAACATCAGTGCCTGCAGGCTCTCCATGACCCCTGCTGCTGGTGAGTAAATCTAAAAAGGGCATTTTGATCAAGTATAAAAGCTAACTCAAAAAACTGTCTAAAGCACTGGCCTCCGCTCTTCTGGTACCCTCCCCTGTCATTTAACTGGGCAGATGTTACACTTTGAATTTCGGGTGACATCAAACACATCCTGTAAGCGTGCTCTGTGATTCTGTATAGAGCTTATTGATTTTCTGTAATGCATCAAATAACAGGATTGGATTTGTTTCATGTGAAGGTGCCAAGTATGCTTGTACTCCCCGGTGAGTGTGTACAGTATTTTCTGCTGGAAATCGGAAGCACACATGCTGAGGTACGAGCCAAAGCAGAATATGCGGCTTGATCACAAAGAAACGTCTACATGTTTAATGAGGTCCACTTTAATATTGTGAGATTTTTGGCACTATAGTTACCAAAACTGCACGGAGGCATATCTGAAATAATTGTTTTATTTTTCTTTTTGTTTGATAGTCTTTTTTAGTGTTAACCTACTGTAAAAGTCTTATTCTCACCTTCCATTTTGAGTTTTTGGAAGGTACACAGACAATGAATGTACTGATCCTGTCTGATTTTTCTTTTATTATTGTAGAACAATTCTGCTACCCTTGGGGCCCCTAATAAAAAGCTACATATGACAAAATCGTGGCTTTTAACAAATAACAGTTAAATTAGAAATACAATTTTTCTATATAGTGGGCCTCCAGGGATATTTATATTGCAAAGGAGCGTCCGTTATTATCAAAATCACACTATACAATCAATACTTGTTAACAATGTGGCAGTAAGATGCTTTTTGAGAGCTGTTTTTTTTCCCTGTTGTTGATTATCAAGCTGTGAAGATTGATAGACTCAAAGGGGAGTTTATTTTAGCTGTAAACAATCACAATTTTTGGTAATCATCAGCAGGGCCATTTTAGTCTTACACTCAGCTATAGTTTTTTTTTCCTTTACCTTAATATGATTTTCTCCCCTGTTCCCCAACTATTGAAAATTAAAAACAAGTGACCAAAATTAATCAAAAATTCTATCACTAAAATCTTACTAAGTATAGCCCCTTTTATGATGTTTAGAATATGCATGTCTTTAAACATTTTTAACCCTAATGCCAAATAACAGTATATGAGGCTCAGAACTGAGCCATATTAATTTAAGATATTCAAGACAAATCACTCTTTTCTATTCCAGTAGTGAAGTAGCTTGGATCTCTTTTAAAACCTACGAGCCTATGTATCTGTTGGTTTCTAATGCATTTTAAGTACTTATCTTTATTTATTACTTTTCAGTTTGTTTAATAAATGATTGTCAAGAAAACCTCATGACTTTTTGTCTTACTTGCTATATTTTTGTTCTGTCAGGGTTTCCCCTTTCTCATCTCCCACAGTATTTTGTTGACATATGATAGTTACAGTTTTTTGGGTTGTATTTTTTTTTTTAAATACACAATTTGGCCATGTTACTCCCTCTAAAGCTAGTGTTATCATGAATAAAATGAATTCGCACCGTGAATGGTTCTCATCCATGTGACGCTGGAGTATTGTTGTCCTGAGTGCTATTGTCGATACCGGCCTCCTCTTTTAGTTGGCGCTCTTGGATCAATGAGACAAATTCCAAAACAAACAGCCGAAGAGGCTCTTTTCTTTTTCTAAGAAGACTCCATTCACACAAACCATTTTATCCGAGGCCCACAAAACAGCCCCTTTGAGGGTCGTCGTTCCCAGTGCCCGAACGAGCGAATCTTCTCGAAAGGTATCTTTTTAATGACCGATCCGCTGTCTGCGCTAAATAATGAGAGTTTCATTATTGTGTTAGCTCAGTTAAGAGCAGCAAAATAAATAATGAGAACTTGTAATAATGGGTGACCTAACCTTGTTATTTTTGTCCTGAAATGAATAGAGTTCAGGCAAGGACTCTTGTGGAAGCTAACGAACCTGGGTGCTTTGGTTTTGCACAGAGAACTGTTTTCAAAGACTGCTTGATTTTCCATAATGCAAATACCTTTTATACAGTCTATGGCAAATACACTCTAGAACAGTAGGTTCACATGCCTGCAAGAACATGTTGGTTGCAAAACAAGACATATTTGTGTGATTTACGTAGATGCATTGGTTTACATGTTTTAAGATGAGGGGAATGAGAGCTACCACATGATCTGTCTTTTTCGTTGTTGTTTATATATGATACAGTGTCTGTGGGTGGAAGGTTGTTCTTGTCGTGTCAGTGTAATGCAATTGAGTACACTGCGTAATGAGTAGTGAGCTACAACAGAGCATTTGGACAGAAGTGACTGCCCCCTTGTGAAAGCATCATGTACTGACAAGCTTAACATCAATGAGGGGCTTTATTTTTATCGCATGCGCTGTCACATAAAAGGTTATGCATGACAAATTAATGCAGTTTTAATTTTTGGTTTTTGTTTTAATTGGCTATATCTCATTAAAACATTTTAATTATATCTTGAAGATATTGAGGGAGCACAAAGAAGGAGCTGCTGGACATTAGGAAAAGACAATCTGAGCAATATCATATTTTTAAACCTTTAAATATTGTTAATGTTTAATTAAGATCTTAAGGGTCTGTGTAAAATTGATTTGCATTTCTTACATATTTATAAATGTCAACAAATGCTTTAATAGTATAATTGTATTTTATTGCAATATACAATGAAAACATCAGTCACTTGCATTCAGAAAAATAGGTGTAGATCATAAAATGCAAACATTGTTTGATTTTTTTTTGTACTAAAATAGAATTTTAAAAGAGCCAAACAAGCACATGCATGCATTATTTTCTATGTCCGTTGATTTATTTAAAGAAAATAGATTAAAAAATACCACACACTAACACAGCTTGCAAAAACAAACAGTATTTATTACAATCTTTCAGTCAAGTGACCTCCGTCAGGCGTGTGTCCGCTGATCTGTGATCCTCTTTAGCCCTTAGTTGCCCTTGATGTGTCCCTTGTGCCTCTTGTCTGAACTGTGGCTAGTGGTCAGAGGGCAGCAAAAGGTCAGCAAGCAGTCACCCGAAGCCCCCGTGGGACACCGCCATTTAGATTCCTGCACACCAGCACTATCGCTGAAGATACTCAATGTATGTATGAGTGGAAACGGAGAACAAATACCTGTTAGTGAGTTTCTTTTTTAAAAGTCACTAAAGCTGACAACCTTAATCAGAGAGCCTTGTCCTTTTAAAAATAACGTGAATGAATAAAAACAAAAAGCTGGGCTGAGTAACCAATGCATTTGTGTAAATTTGTTAATTAAATAGGAAAATACTTTATGCTGTTATTATTATTATTATTATTATTATTATTAATAAATTTGCCTCTGGTGGAATAGTGGCTATCATTATTGCCTAAAATGGAAACAGTAATTAGCTAAGGATAGCAAGCATTATTACTGTTACACTAATGCATGACTGTTCATTAAGGAGGATAATAAGAGAGAAACAATGTATAAAGAAACAGAATGTGCTTAGTTGCATGTGTTGTCATTTGTCAATACAATATGTAGGCCTATCTGAGAAGAAAAAAGAAAGAAAGAAAACTTTGCTGCTCAGAGAGAAGTTGCTTCATACATGAGATCTATTTCCACAATCACAGACATGACCACTTTCCTGCCCTGCTCATGTGCGGTGAGGATCCTATACAGAAGTATTTGTCATTGGGGAATTGTTGCCGCTGGAGATAGTTGCCGGGTGCAGTGGCTGGAGGCATGTTCCGTCTAGGCCATAGGAGCTGACTCGCCATAAGTCACCACTGGAGGTGAGAAACTCATATTGTGTCCTCTGTTTGCTGGCCTGAAAGACAGGGGAAATAAGGGTTGGTCTGTATTAGTCTGTAAGTTTGCAAGGGACGTATTTCAAGAGCGGCAAAAAGGTGATGTGCCACTATTGTGTGAATGGCCCCTATACTCACTTTGCTAAAGCCTGCCCATTTGCCAACAGATTGCCTCTGTTACCTAGCAACAATTTAATTAAGATGGTACATGCAAGGTGGGGCTTTCTCTCTAAATGCAGGATTTTAAGTGTCCCAATAAGAATATGCCATATCACATTATTTGTCATAGCTCGAATTCTCTTTGAATGACCTAAATTACTTTTTAATCTTAATAATTACCAGTAAGCCAACCTGGCTTTAAACTCATTAAATGTAGTTATTAAAAGTTATTTAATTCTGATTATTTCTTTTAAAAAATGCTTGTCAAAAACGTATAATTTGTGACAACCATTTTTTAATCCATGGTTATTTTATTCATGTTTATTTTTTTCCCCGTCTTTCATTTAATTGATCCTTTTGTGGTCCCTGCCAAAGATTGTGAATTAGACACATATGTGTTATGTGTAATCATATGGCAAATATTTTTAATTTATAGACTATGTCGGATGTCAAATGAAACAAATCCTGCTACTGCATAAAAAAATTCTTCATCTTATATGAACACAGCTGAAATAATCATAAATTGTTTGCATTACAGGAAAGGGCGCAGAAATTATCTGGACACTACTAAAGCTAATAATATTATTAAGTATTATTTATTAATAAAATACCTATAAAATAAAGCATTAACTCTTTACAATAACATCCTATTAATTAATGCTGAGCAATACATTTAAGAGTATTTATGTAATGTAAGTTACTAAAAATACAATTGTTCATTGTTAGTTCATGCTAGCTCAGATCCATTAAATAATATTAGCAGATACTACTTTTTATTTAAATAATGTATTAGTAAATGTTGAATTTAAGATTAACGAAGATTAATAAATGTTTTAGACATATTTTTCATTGTCAGTTCATATTAGCTAATATAGTTAACTAATGTTATTGAATGGAACCTTATTTTATAGTGTGTTACCAATAAGGCTTAATTTTTAGTCATATTAATGGATAAAAAAATTAACTAACATATAAAGATGTAGTATTGTACAGTCAAATTATCTTGTGACCTTATGTAAAATATAACTGTACATCCAAATTATTCAACAAAGCTTTGCCATAGAGGGTGATGAAGTTGTGCAAGTGGAAATGATTTTAATATGGAAAATAAATTGATTTCATAATTGTAATGTCTTTATATTCAAAATTATTCACAGTGTCAGTTTCAACAAATCAAACAAGAATACGTTTTGCCATCGGCATCTTCCTGTCCTAAAAAGGTGATGAATGAGAATTGTAGATCAAGCTCCAGAAATGACAGAAACTCGTTTTAACCAGCTGCTTTAGATACCTCATCATCTGCCGGAGGTGTGCGATTCATTATTTTTCTGTCAGTTTAGAGTGTAGGAAAATACACAGAGTAGTTTTAAGGATGGCACAAGCAGATGGTACAAGAACTGTGGATAATATCTGTTCTGCAGTACCACTAAACAAATATTTTCATTATTCAACAACTGAAAGCTGAAAGTTAAATCTGGCAAAATCATATTCATGAAATAGCTTGACATATAGTTAGTGTAAGCAATCTGTGTGGATTGCAATCCATTTAACCTGCTTCTAATGTGATATATTTCTCCATTTCTGATTCAATATATTTGACAGAGACGTTTAACAGACTTCAAAACATTCAAAGCATGCAAATCAAAGTACATGACATGGTCTCGGTTAACGTAATGACTTTAGTAGTTCTGCCCAAAATTTGGGTCTTGACATTAACAATGACCAGGCAAGGAAACATTTGTGAAGCCGATGTGTTATATGTGATTGTGGGTTTGTGGGAAAGGGCACGAGCAGTTGCTGGGATCAGTTCACACTGCCGTGTGTCTGCTCCTCCAGACACATTGCCAATCTTACAATGGTGACAATAATGGTGGCCCAACCTGCCCCGCCACTCCAGACAATAGGAAAGGCCCGGGGCCATATGCTGAGCCTCTTGACACGGGTTCGTTTAAAGGATTGTCTGTGGGAAAGCAGGGACCAGGACTACGCCAGACATCAAAGGTCACGGGGTCTTTCAAAAGAGGCGACGTGGTCGAGCTCCTAACATAACTGCTGAAAAGGGCCGAGGTAATTTTTAGTGAACTGGCTTATTTTAAAGGTCCTTGCACACTGAGTCCGAAATGTTCGTATGCGTTTTTCCGTTTTTTCATATTCGTCATCCTTTCCTATCAAAATGCTTGCTACGGATGCGAAAACGCAGAAAATCGAACCTGGTCCGAATTTTTTTATGACGGACGAAAGTTTCGGAGGCAGTGTGTAAACGTGATTGACACAACGTGAGGTCGTATTTATTTTTCAACGTGCGAACATTTCGGACGAAAAATTCGGACTCAGTGTTCAGAGACCTTAAGTCCTTTATTTCCATGCTTGAGATCTTAGTGAATTGTACAATTACTTAAATCATAAAACTGCATGTTTTTCCCGAATAAAATAATGTCGCCATAGCAACGTAGCTGCTGCTAATTACCAACCATTACTTGCCGTGCTATTTTAAGAAAAATAAATAACATCCCCCATCATCTTTCAAACTAAAATTTGCCAAGGCCCAAAATGACTTTCATTATCCCATGCGGTGATTAGCATGCACGCAATGTAGATTGGATGTACGGCTTTGTATGCACGTATACAATTGCACAAAAGACGGACGGCCTTAGGCTGCTCCTCTTTACCCTTCCCCCACACTTCAGCGTTCCCGCCTCCCTTCTCCTCAATGCTACATAAATAAGCATCTCGCTCCCTGTACCGCATTAATCGGAGTGTAGAAAACTAGCTGCACCCTCCATTCACATTTTCATACTCTTTTATTAGCATGACACTGGTTAGAGGCCTGCTCTGCTACTATCTCTTTGGGCTCCTGATTAAAAAGAGGACCCCTCAGAACACAAATCTCCTGTCCCCTTTCATCTCTCTCTCATATAACATGACTCTGATCCATGCTGGCGCCGCTAACTGTCAAGAGTACCTCTTCGCTTCCTTCTCATCACCTCCATCCAACCCCGTTCCAGCTTGTGCCTCTCCAAGTGAGAGTAATTGTTGCTTTCACCTGAAAGCCAAGCCTTACAGATTTAACTCTGACGTATGGGTGTCGCCCAGGACAAAAGCAAACAAAAGAAAGCGGGTCAATGTTGGCGTCGAACAAGCCAGCGTCTTTTGTGGGGTCACTTTGTCGCTTGAAAATGTCCTCCTGTCATAATCCACTCTGGTTTGAGAGCATTATTCCTGTCTGGATTGGATCACACCATCTCTCTTTCTCTCTCTCGTTCACTGAAGGATCCAGACCCAATTGTGATCCCCCTATGCAAGCTCAGCTCAACAGGGTCTCCTCCTGTCTTGCTCTGATTTCAAGGTAAAACGTCTCATTAGCTCTGGCCCTTGAAAGACGCCCGCTCCATCTCATATTCAGTTATACATTCCCTTTGAATAGCTTGTGAGAGGCAAGAAGGGAGAGAGAGAAAAGAAGGCAGGGGTGAGAGCTGATCCAGCTACCTGAGAGATAGGGAGGGGGAGGCCTGCTGAGGCCTCTGTAATTTCATGTAATCATTACTGCCTTGTGCCACAGACACATTCAACTGTCATTTATGCCTTACTTGAGGATAAAAGCTCTCTAGAAAAAGGAAAGTAGAAAGTGTCTCCACGTTTGTATATTCTTAGTATGCTGGCCAAATGAAAAGGGCTCCGCATTTGATGGTTAAATTATATAAATACTGCTAAAAGGAATTAAGGTGCACACTAGATGCTTTTATAATATTACATTTTGATTATTTAGTTCATTATGGAGGTATTTAGTTCATTTAGGTCTATTTAAGTAAAGACCTTTTATTATATCATTAGTAGTAATGTTAGGAATAGTGGTAATAGCAAAGAGTATATTATTATGTTATATGGCTTTCATGTCTATAAACCGTCAAAAGCTTTTCAGATTTTGAAGCTGACGTTGACTTCCTAAAATAAAATAAAATAAATTAAAGTATATATATATATATATATATATATATATATGTGTGTGTGTGTGTGTGTGTGTGTGTGTGTGTGTTTACATGTGTGTGTAAGATAAAAATTTTTTTGTAAAATTCTTTCACTGAAATCACGCATTTACATCTAAATCTGGTCAGTCTAGTCAAATTTCATAAAATTATATCAAAGCTCATGATTTTTCACTTTAAAGATTAGGAATTATTAAATTGTCAAACCTGCTCTATTCCCTATAATGAATTTATTTCTTTATTTTAATATATTTGTTAGTAGGATTTGAAAGAAGGTCTCTTAGCACACTATATAAAAAAAACTGTACTGCTAGACCAGGGGTGTCAAACTCAGTTCCTGGAGGGCCACAGCCCTTAGATTCAACCCTAATTAAATGCACCTGATCCAGCTAATCAAGTCCTTCAGGCTTATTTGAAAACTACATGGTACATATGTTTGAGCAGGGCTGCGGCCCTCCAGGAACTGAGTTTGACACCCCTGTGCTAGACCAATGAGACTTCGACTTGATTCAAGAACTACTGCATTGTTAAAAAGTGTTTTTGTACAGCACGAAGTGAGCCAGGATTCTCATTCCCCTTGTGAAAAGAAAGTGCATGGAAATTAATTAATCATAGTGTAAAAATGCTTTGCCCAATGATTTTCATAAAATTCCTCAATAATGACTTTACAACAGGCAGGTAGATTGAGACCATTTCCAAGTACTTTGATGCGGCCCTTTACCACAGTGACTAATGATCAAGCCAGCCCTCACATCTTTGAACAAGCTGGGAGAGTGGTGCCATCTCTAATAAGGACTCTCACCGTAGAAAGCTGACAAGGGCTGAAGTAAGAATACAGCAAAATCTACAGAGAGCTCTAGAAAACAGAATAGCTCCTTTATCCCCCAAACTCAGATTAGAGCATGCTCAACAGCAATGCCATGAAAACCAGAGGCTTTTAAAGAACCTTAGTTGGCGAATCCTCTTCTCAGATCCAGAATGGAACGGTAAATGACAGGAAAACATCTCAACTAGCTCTCCTCCTTTTGACTCCTTGATTTGATTCATCCC
>NW_015640469.1:389575-435572 GCF_001515625.1 Sinocyclocheilus rhinocerous
TGTATAATGTATATTTCTGTTATGGCAAAGCTGAATTTTCAGCAGCCATTACTCCATTTTTCAGAGTCACATAATCCTTCAGAAATCATTCTAATCTGCTGATTTGCTGCTCAAGAAACATGTCGTTTTAATATTTTTGTGGAAATTGTGATACATATTTTTTTAGGATTCTTTGATGAATAGAAAGATTAAAAGAACAGCATTCATTTGAAAAATAAATCTTTATAACACTGTAAATGTATTTACTGTCACTTTTGATCCATTTAATGCATTTTTGCTTAATAAAAAAAAACACACCAAAGTTTAGGACAGTTGTATTTATATATTAATTATATATTAGTTTTCATTTTATATTGTTTTACTGTTGTTGTATAATCTTAATTATAATGTTTAAGCTTAATTCGAGTAAGACATAACTTTAAATACTAGAATAACTAGGCTATATCTATCTTCATAAGTTAGAGATGACAAACTCTCCAAAGTCTTTAAGGTCATAAGACACCATTAAGAATTTGTTGAATTTGTTTCTGGCCAGACAAAGTCAGACTGAGCTTTGACAAAGACACATATATACATTCAAGAAATTCGGCTTGTTGCTTATCATTTCATCTCCTGCCTTCTGCTCTTCTCCCACATTTGCCTCTTGGCTGGCAGAAGAGTTAACATGACAACCAAGTTGACTGTCTTTGAATAGCAGACAAAATCTGATATCTCCAGCGGAGAGAAAGATTTAGTAACAAAATAAACTGGATTTACACTGGATATAACTGACCTCAGATTAAGACTACACCTAATCTTACATGCCAGACTGAGATCAGTGCACTTCCACAGAGATGTTACCTGTAAGTCAAAGTTAAATGAGGTCTGTAGTGCCCTGTCACTGATTTAGGGATGAGTGAAATCAAAGCTGAGCAAAAGAAAGCGCAGAGACCCAGAAGCAAACGCTTTCCTCCACAGGTATCACTTCTTGCCTTGCGGCACACTGCAGGGGCTAAAATGTTCTGCCCAACCGCAAGCGGAATCTGAGCAAGCAAAAGGTGTACCGCGGATTAGCTTCCAGCGCTGTAGCCGTAGGCAACTTCTGAGATTCACGTGTGGCCGCTTTCACGTGTGTGTTTTTCCCCACACTTAGCGCAGAAGGGAGTCGCAGTGGATGATGGACTCAGACGCACTCTTGGGGAGAGGAGATGTCCTTCAAAGGTGGACAGTATCAGGAGGTTTCTCATAGCTTTGTTATGTCTCATATGGAAACTTATATGTTCTCCAAGCCAGCGCTGTAGCCGTAGGCAACTTCTGAGATTCACGTGTGGCCACTTTCACGTGTGTGTTTTTCCAGCCTGGTCTCATGTTTATACGTAGGAATTAATACGTAACATTTACAAGCACAAAACGTACATTTTTGTACGTATTTATTAATGCTATAACGTACAATTTAGACGTATTTCAACGTTTAAAACGTACAAATCGCTACGTATTTTTAGCTAAAAAACGTAAAAATATTTACGTATCTTTTATATCAAGATATTCGTATCAATGCATTTTTATCATTTTATCAATAAGCGATTTAGATTTTTAGACCCCTTAACCTACCCCCAAAAGTATTGTACGTTTTAGTGCCTGTAAAAACGTAAGTAAATGTACGTTTTATAGAACCACGTTACGTAAAATACATACGAATTATCATGAGATCACGTTGGTTTTTCCCCACACTTAGCGCAGAAGGGAGTCGCAGTGGATGATGGACTCAGACGCACTCTTGGGGAGAGGAGATGTCCTTCAAAGGTGGACAGTATCAGGAGGTTTCTCATAGCTTTGTTATGTCTCATATGGAAACTTATATGTTCTCCAAAAAGGCCTGTGAACAACTGAACCGACTTTCTTTTGATTAAAGTACAAATACGCTGAAAGAGTTTTCACTTGTCTCCTAACTGATACCAATATATTGCATTACCAGTGTTACAATCCCAGATGTGAGGTCTGAGATACAGAAATTCTATATTTTTGCCACCCTTAATTAGCTTCAAATGACAGTCACTGCATCCTCACTGCTCTCCCAACTCTCTCTCACACACACACGTACACACACACTCATAAATACTGTGATTCCCCGCCGAGTGCCTGAGGAGATGAAAGCCATTGCAGCTGCACCCACCTCAGTGTTGTGCAGTGCCTCTCAGGAGGGGCTCCCAGCATGACACAAAGCAATAGCGCAACCCCCACACACACACTTACACACAGATTTACCTCATAATCATCATGTAGATAACCCCTCTAAAATCGAAACAAATACATATCTCACAGGTCACCAATTAAATGTATAGCTATCTATAGGACTAAATGGATTTAATACACAATCGAGGTTTAGATCTTTTACTGCACCCAAGACCACCATCAAATATTTGTATAATAACAGAGACGGTTAAAGTCACAATGAAACAGAAGTAGCGATAGATCTTTTCTTGCGTATTATGTAAATATATGGGGATTATCGGAAAAGAAAAAATTTAGGAGAGGGGACTTGGTTCTGTCCATTGGTTGTTGATTGGCTTGTGAGATGTGGAGGAAGATGAACGTGAGCTTGCAGGAGTGGGGTTTAGGTGGACTAAATTATTGAAGAAGTCCTGCATACATCATCACTGGAAAATTGAATAATGACATTTTGATTGAAAATTACAAGGTCAATAAAAAAAAAGAAACTATATATATATATATATATATGTATATATTATTATACATAAAATAATCATTCACAATAAGATAAAATGCATTTAGAAAATTGATGGGATGAATTTTCATTTCATACCAACGTTAAACTATCACTCCAGAATGGCTTCTTACAGGAAATGTAGGTTGTGGGTGTTTAAAATATTATTAGTGATGGACCATCACATTTTCTATGTCATGTATTAGTATTATGGATTAAAGACAAGCCATATATTTTTAATGTATACAAACAGCATTTTTAAACTAGCCTTACAGCACTAGATTGTGTTGATATTTAAATCACTGTCACTAACACCATCTTTTTGTCTCTATTTATCTCATTGGACAGTCTCTGCACTCGACTAATAACATTTAAACTTTTGTGTGGGCAACTCTGTGCCCTTCGGTACTCTGGCTCCATTCATTCTTCTGAACAATCCCTTTAAGGATTGTACCAGCGGGGCCATCAGTGAACGCCCCGGTAATAGTGTGGGAACCTTGGCCATCTGGATGAATATTTACTCTGTCATTATGGCAGGGTGATGCAGATAAATCTGCCTCCTTTAGCTGCCCATGCTAAAGATGGGATGGAGAATGGAAAGGGGAGGAGGACGTGAGTGAGAAAATGGCTGACAGTGAAGGAATCAATTACTGGACAGAGACAGCGGTGATGCACACTGTGAATTCAGGCATAGATATGAATTTATACAGGACAGCTGTGCATATTTATACTGTGTGAATATTTTAAATATGAATTCTTTTTTACCTGAAATGTGAAACAAACATCTTGAATGTTGAAACGTTCAAGAGAAAAGCAAGTAAATGACTAGTGAAACATTATTTAGCTGTTTTGTGTGGCCTGAGATTGACAGGCGATGTTAATATTCGATTGAGTATGTATGTTGTAAATGACAGTGATACTGAAGGTGACGATATCTTTTATAGACTAGTCATATAGATTTATTCTTTTATTTAGACATGTTCACATTTCCTTGTATTGTTCCAGATGGTTCCAGTAGTTTAATGTGACTGCCACTGACCCCTCATTATTGGCTGTTCAGAGCACATGGGCCAATCCTAGCCAACCATGCAGCAATGACATCACCACTGCAGTGATCTCATCTTGCTTCTCCAACAGTTTTACCCTACTTTCCCATCAGGCCTTGCTCTTTCTACCTTCATGCTTTTTATCTCTCCATCTTTCATACACAAGCACAGTCAAAGAGACACCCCTCCTCAATGCACTGATTACAGAACCTGTGCGCTGAATGCCTTTAAAGGGGCAGCAAGCTGGAAAATAACCACATGCTGTCCTAGGCAACTCCACCACTCCCAGTTACTCAGTTTCCAAGGGAGCCATTCAAGAACTTAAGCTGCAAGGCAGGCTCACACCCCAGGTCTGTCATTCACCTAGCACCAACCCTCACTGGGTCAAACATTAGAAGAGCCTCTCTTTGAGGGACAATAGGGAACATGGGAAAAGTGACTGATGGATGCCTGAAATGAAGTAGGGCAGTGAACCTTAGAAAGTGTCCCAGGAGACCCCTTTTGTTCATGTCAGCAGAGACCAGCTAAACAGAGGTTAAATATTTATTTAAACATATTCATATTCTTGATGAGGGTCTACTGTTTCAGAACTGATCAGACTTATTGAGGGAAATCAGATGTTACTTACAAACTAACTGTGTTCTCCAACTATTTCGCATAGTTCTTAGAATAAAAGACCACCTCGTTAAACACATCTTAAGGCCAAACACTGTCTTATAGATCCAAGCCAGTTTTTATGATAGCTATCTTTTATAATGATCATGAATTGAACTCTTGTCCCTGTAAACAGTCCTGGTCATTTAACCTTTGACCCATGGAATGTCAACCATTCTACTTGCCCTGCCCTCCATATGAACCTAAGTCAATAGATAAACTGTTAAAATGGCTCATTTTGGTTGAAAGGGTGGGGGGAGGGGGGCTTAACCAGTTCATCATCAACTACTTTAGTGGTCACTACCAATATGACCTTTAGCTGGGGTTCTTGTCAATGTCACAGACTCCTTGTGGGAAGGACATGACCTGCCATTTGGATGAACTTGGAAATAAGTAGAGAATGCCACGGAGGAAACCCAATTATCAACTCAGATTTTGATACTCTATTGATACTGATTATTATTTCTTTCCTATAGTTGAGTTTGTTAAAGCTGAATACAATCACACACACACCACTGTAGTTTCTGTTTTAAATTGCACACTACATTTCCAGGGTTACAATAGCCTAACTCTTGAATTTTAGCATTTTGGTAAAAAAAAATAAAATCAACAGCAAAACAATCTCTAAGTGTCCTCACACTCCCAATGGGTTTGATTCAGTGACCATCTCATTATTCAGACATCCCCAGCACATGGCCACCAGGGTCATGTTCTAAGAACATACACAATTTGTTTGTGGTCATCTCTCAGAACAGACAATAGGCCTTGTGTTTCTTAAAACCCCATGAGGGCCTACTATCTAGGAGCTTGTTTGAGCTTGAACACAGGCCTGGTCAAAGATGGGAACGGTCACAGCCCTTAACAACCTTAACCTATGGCCTTTTCCCAAAGGACCTGCCCCAATGGCCAAAGAACATGGTCATAGAAGGTTGATTGAGACACAGAATATGTGATGAAGAACTAGAAGAGAATGGCAACGTTTCTTTTTTGTATAGAGTTTTCAAATATGAATTCAAACCTTTTAAAAATATTTTTTATCAAAGCTCTCAATTTACCCCAGTTTGGCATAAAATTATTCAAAGCTTTTGAGATTATAGTTTAGATCATTCTCATGAAGGGCACGCAATCCTCAAGGTGAGGCGCATGATGCATGAAGATGATAAAGCATGTTAATTAGACATTTGACTTTATTGGAATGCATCTTATTAATGATGACCTAATAAACAAAGTCTGTACATCTCAAAACTCATGAAAGATATTCTGCCCGGCTCAAGGATAATTGTAAAACCTGTGTGTTGTCAGTCTTGTAAAGGTGGGTCACATTAATTTCTGGGCAAGATTTCTCGGCTAATGGCTAATGCAGAACCTATGATGTGTGATATTAAAATTGTGGACTATTAAATTACAGTGTGGAACGGTCACAAACATTGTAGAGAGAGACCTGAATTGTAGCTGTGTATTGGGGTCCAGAAAAGGTCATCTCAAAGTAAAACATGTTAAAATAGCCTTTGTTACAGACATGGCACACTTGATCGGCCCTCCAGGTCTACTCCAACATAACAATATTCTCAGTAAGACTGATGGACTTTTGCCCCGACCTAAAATTTTGGGCCTCTCAACCGAATAAGTAGAGCTGCAGGGGCAGTTGACGCTGGCGCCTGGGCCTCTGAATAATCCCGTGCATATCCCCACAGTTCCTTTTCACACTATAACCCAGCTCTTCCCCCTTCCCTGAATTCCTCCCACTGTCCTCCCAACCCTGACTGTGCACCGGCAGGTAAGGACTCCGATCAGGCTGCCACTCACACTCCAGGGTGACGGATTAGAACACGTCCACCCGCCGCCTGCTTTCATCCTTTGCCAGTTCTCGGATAGGGGGTTCGTCCGGAACAGGAGAGCATTCTCCTCTGGCCCCTCCCCCCTTCTCGTCTTACCTCGAGGAGGTGGCTTGGGGTGTGGGGCGGGAGACAAACCAAGTGGCATGAAAAGGAGGGTAATGGGGGAGGGGCGCCAAGAAAAGCTGGGGAGAAAAAGAACGAACATTGTCCTTTTCAAATGGATTGGGAAACGATTCAGTGGGATTTGCTGGCAATTATACGGTGCAGGGCTAATCAATTCAGACTATTCTGGCTGTGGAGTGGACTGATCCGATAGAACAAAAGGTCGGTCAGCAGGAGAGGTACCTGAGAAATGGGTCTGCTCGGTGTAAGTAGCATGGGGGCAACACTTCTCCCTCCTGAACAGCACCAGAGCATATGGACTGGCTATGAACTTATTAGATAGCGGATTAAGGGGTAAAAGCAAGGGTTCGGGGGGACACCACAATCCTCTTTCACTTCGGCACTTAGGGGTCTTACCCCTAATAAGAAGATGATGATACCATCAAAAAGACCTAAAAATATTCCTGCTGAAAGCACACATACTTCAAGAGGGGTGGTAGTTTATCATGTGCCATCCGTGCTCAACACACAACCCACAAAATCCTTATCTCACTAATAAAAGGGATCAGATTGCCTAGTATATTCATGAGCAGATCCCTCACACAAGGAGCTTCTACTTGGGACTTTGATGTGATGAGGCGGGTGACAGGTGATCCTTGGCCCTTTCATGCCTGTCAGCAAGGCTCCATGCCCTCAACAACCTCTCATCACCTAGAGACAGTCAGCAACCTGCTTCAATGGGCTTGAGGGACCTGAAGAGGCTCAATCTGGTGCCTACACAAGATGAAGCTCTACATGGTTACACTTGGTTCCAGCACAGGGTTAGTATTGTTGTCATCTCAGCATGAAGGGGATAAACTATCAGTCCTTTGATAATTCTTACCACAAACTAAGGACCCTGTAGTCTGCAAGGAACTGGAAACACCTGGTTCTGAAGACCAATCCATGGAGAATGGACCTAAAAATCCAAAAAGACAACATAGAGGACATCTGGAGTTGGACAAAGCTATGAAACTCCACATTATTGTCCATCATTTTTACGTTCTATGTGGTTCCTCCTTACACTGTTGTGTGAAACTGTTTTTAGTCTTCACTCTCACTCTAATGTCTGTCTCTCTTTTTCTCTCAATCTTTGTTTAAATGAACATTAAGCAAGAGGATATTGAGCTTTATAGTGGGAAATTTTACTTTGTGTGGATGTTTGTTTTTCACTTCGCCTGTACCCTCTCCTTTCTTTTTTTTTTACCATGGAGGTCAACTTCCTTAAGGATTCTTTACAGAAGAGCTGAGAGGTTGCTCTTTAATGAGGAGGGATCTCAACAGGGCTTCGAAAGCCTCAGTCATTCTCATCTGCTTGTCACATGATGCTGGGGTTATCAACACTGTTGTGTGAGGTGTAAACTGGTGTAAACTCTGTGTAGGTGTAAACTGGTGTAAACTCTGTGTAAACTGTTTTTAGTCTTCACTCTCACTCTAATGTCTGTCTCTCTTTTTCTCTCAATCGTTGTTTAAATGAACATTAAGCAAGAGGATATTGAGCTTTATAGTGGGAAATTTTACTTTGTGTGGATGTTTGTTTTTCACTTCGCCTGTACCCTCTCCTTTCTTTTTTTTTTACCATGGAGGTCAACTTCCTTAAGGATTCTTTACAGAAGAGCTGAGAGGTTGCTCTTTAATGAGGGGGATCTTAACAGGGCTTCGAATGCTTCAGTCATTCTCAACTGCTTGTCACATGATGCTGGGGTTATCAACTTCAGAGGCCTGCATCTTCACTGGCATCTCTTGAAACTTCAAGGGGAATCATAGAGTATACCTCTCTCGCTCGTAAACATAAAGACAATGTGGTTCCTCCACTTCCCTTCACACATATAAACAGGATGAAAAACAGGTCTCAGATTGAAATAAAAGTCCACTGTATGATCAGTGATGTCATTTCATTCCAATTTTTTCACTCACAAATTTCTGCACATTTTTACCATTGGAGTCTTTCTATAGAATGATTTCAAAGCACATTCTTTGACAAAAGAGCCATGGTACAGAGCTCTATGGTATTTCTCAGCATAATTGAAAGGCTCTATTGACTGGTGAATTAATGAACTAACTGTTAACTGCTAAGCCCACTATAGCATGTCATTATAATGAAGACCAGTCCAGTCCATAGGTCCAGTCCAAGCTTTTGTGACTACACCTTTGACATACAGCCAATGCATCATAAAATAGATGCTTAGCTGGCACAGAGCCACATCCATTCTAGTCTGGCTATATTAACTTAATTAAATCAAGTTAGATCCTATCTTCTGTCTACAAGTCTTTCAGCTCAACCCATCAGTAATGACATGGACATACTGCATTTTTGCTATTGAAAGCCACTGCAGCCATCTTGAGTGCTAATGTACAGTGACTCGTGTCCGGTAAGGTCACGGATGTTTGGGTATGTGACGTGTTCTGATGCAGAGGGTTTGGGGGCTACGGGAAGAAAAAAAGTTGTTGACACCCTGACACACTCATACCGTGACGGACACATGGAGAACTTCTGCCTTCCCCACTTCTTCTTCTTCCTGGTGCTGTCAGCCTGGGTCAGTCGGCTGTCAATGTGGCTATGTTTGTGTGAAGTACCGTGGCATCACGCCTGCCTGTCAGTGTGTGATAGCACGCCTGGAGGTGACCACAGGGTTGTGGGTGTGCCAACCTCACCCCTCTGGTAGCAACTGACATTGCCCATCCGTTTTTCTCCATGGGTTTGTCAGTCAGATCATCAGTTAAACAAAGAGAGAGATATTGGTAAATTACGCAAAGCTGCTGTCTATAACTACATATTAAATTTACTTACATCATTCTGTAAAAATCTCAGAGTAGTGCAAATCATAGAGGGAAGTTTTTTTTTTTGACTATAGGTTAAGCCAAAAGACAAAATTTGACAATTCTATCATCATGTACTCTTTCTCATGCTGTTCCAAACCATTATGACCATCTTTCTTTGCTATACTATGAAAGTAGAGGGGACCAGGGATGGTCAAATTGAAAAAAAAAAAGAAAAAGAAAAAAAAAAAAAACCTCTGAAACATATGGTACCTTTCTGTGTCAGAGGCTAAAATGTAGTTATTTAATTTCGTTTTTAAATCTCATTTGAGCTTGTTTAAATGTGGTGAGTCGTGATCAGCCATGTAATGCCCATGAATTGATGTTTTTAGCATCACTTGCATCAAACCTGGGTAACATATTTTCAAGTTCCATATTTGAATATGAATGAAATATTTGAATATGCAAATGAGATTTGTGAGCTACAGAGGGGAATAAGAATTTCAGAGAATAATGACAAATGTTGGTCTCCAACACAAAGTTATTGCATGTATGGCCTCACAAGGACTTGACCCTTATTGTTAATAGTCTACTAATCCCATACTTTACTTGCTTGCCTTTCAAAAACTTGATTTAGCCAGAATTAAGATTAAGGAGAAAATGACAAATAAAATGTTAAAGATCTGGAATTTTGTTATTGCTTATCATTCATGTATTGTTCATATTATATTGTAATATTTATCATTTATTGTTGTGTGTAGGCTATTGATCATTAAATATATGCTTTTAATTTTAGTTTTTTTTAATGGAAAGTTCTCACTGCTTCACATTGACAGTTCCTCAAATATATCAGTGAGTATTAAACTGTAAATGTTGAATTTATGCCAAGATATCACAGTTGGGGGGAAAATAGATTACAACAAATATACAAGGAAAAATAAACACAATTTTTCCTAATCCAATAAAATATTCCAATAAAATAAATCCAATAAAATATATTATATGCATTCATAAATGCATTGCTGCAAATTCATTTTACACTCACTGAGGTTATTCCATGTAATTAAATATTGATTAGACAAAGAAACTGATAGTATGCGCTCATTTACGAAAATCCTTAAAACGCACATTTTAATATGGGTAGCCTATGTAGGCTACTGTATATAAACAATTTTAAAATCACCACCAAACATATAGGCCTAGACTAATATCAATCGAGAGGAAAAGTGATGTAGAGGCAACAGTATGATAGAGTACTGATCAAGCTTCAATATGTATAATTGTCATGTATGCAGGATGTCAATCCTGAAGAACAGAAGCATAGCATCTACATTTTACGATGCCCTACCTTCTTTACTTTTCCTCCCCTCTCGCAATTAGGGGTTCCCATGTCACTCACCAACACCAAACACTGCATGGAAGATAAGGCGAAAAATTCTTATTTGAAGTTTAGCTCTCATTTGAATGACAAAAAGGAGGCCTGCTAACACACCGACAATAGAATCAATTTGCACACATTTATAGGCACCAGAAATTAAAAGTGACAGAAAATGAAAGTCTCCAAAACAAATGAAACTGCAATTCCCGTCAAACCACTAGCCTAATTCAAAAAGTCTGATGACAAACAACAATGTGAACAATTCTGTAATTTTGCTATGTGCTTCTTGCACTGTTAATGCAACAAATAAAGAGAAGCATACGCTGAATTAATTCTGCTAACAGAGAAACAGGCAGACGAGGACAGGCAGAGACTAATAAAAAAAGAGTCCAGTTTTACCTTTGAAATCTCTGAATTAATCAGCAAGTAAACCATTACATTAAAGCATAGGCCTATAAAAGACCTCTTTTTTCTTTTGCTTTCTCTCTCTTTCCCTCTGTGTCACACGCTCACTATAGACATATTTGAATGGCATATTTTTCATCTCTCAATGTCAGTAAACCCTTCTTGCCCTAAGATGACCACACTGTCATTTAGACACTCTTATTTTGTCAGGAAAATAAAAATTTCACACGTGAAAGCCACATAAAAACACATTTAATGCGCTGTATGCCTGAACATAAGAAACCCATTTCAAAACATGCACGGAAAACATACAGACACACTCTCACAACACACACACACACAAGTACATGTATGGCAGGGTCAGAAAGCCAGAACATTGTGAAGACAGGTCATACATTACTCAGCCAGGTTTGTACATGCATCTATTCCTTGAGAGCGCACTGGCTGTTTGGAGAGCTACGGACATGGCACTTTGATAAAAGGGTCATTCTGCAGGCTTTGCGGGGGCTGTGTACTGTGAAGGATTGGATTTTCACATGAATGCTTGCACTCTCAGGCTGCCCGTCCTCTTCTTCCTGCACATCGAGATAGCCTTTGAATGGCAGATCTCAATTTCTGATTGCTATCTGATTATCTATACACCTCCAGCTATATTGACAGGGCACACTGCTATTGAGAAGTGTGTCAGAATGAGAGTGGTCAGAATTTAGATTTGGGCATACAGGATTGTCCACTTAACCTGTTTTTTATTAGTCACCAGTAGTGAGGAAAAATAATTCACTACTTAAAAAAGCTCTGTAATAAATTAAACACTTAAAAGCATAGTTTACCTAAAACTGAAAACTCTGGCTTGGTTTACTAGCACTAATTATGTTCTAAAACTGCATGACTTTCTTTCATCTGTGGAACACACACAAATAAACATTTTTCAAAATATATTTTGTGTGTTCCACAGGAGACAGAAGGTCATTAAGGTTTGGATCGACATGAGGGTGAGTAAATGATGACATTTTCATTGAACTATCCCTTTAAGATAAACTGATAAAATATGATTTAATTACAGTCTCCCATAGAATCTTACAATCAAAGAAATGAAAAAGGAATTGTGTACCTAAAAACGAACAATGACTTCATCCGTGGACGAACTGTCAAATCAAATCAAGTCACCTTTATTTCTATAGCGCTTTATCCAATACAGATTGTGTCAAAGCAGCTTCACAGAGATAAACAGGAAAATAGCAGAAGCAATTATGGAAACTCTGGGATACAATTCAGATTCTGCTGTAAAGCAGCTCTAAAAGACAATAATGTCATTATTTAGTCAGTTTAGTGTTGGTTTAGTTCATAGTGAAGTTAACCAGCTATAAGCAGTTCTACAAAATGCAACAATGTCATTATTTATCTCAAGTTCAATGTTGAATTGTGTTTTTTGAAACTAGTGTAACCAGTTTTGAAACTAAAACTTAAAGCTGGCATTGTAAAGCTTGAAATGCCCTGAAAACAAGAGGCAAATAAGATGCAGTATTAAGCTGAGGAATCTAGACGGAGCCCAATTAGAGAGAGATGGTTAGGATGGGACCTGCGGTGTGTGTGTGTGTGTGTGTGTGTGGAGGGGGTGGAGCTGATGGGGGAAGGGTGCACGATGCCAACCCAAGACATTTTGATCTCCACACTTGGATTCACAGGCATACATTTACTCCCTTGGCAGACTAATACGCTTCCACACACATGCATAAACACACACAATTGCTCATTGCAGGCAACATGATCTGGGTGGCAACACAGTCAACACTGTGCATGGTGTTATGACGCCATCCTGTCTAGTGCATTCGCTTTTGTCGCAATGAGGACCGCAAGCCAATAGCATCCTGCTATCCTCTAAAACGTGTTATGTGAATATTCATTGTTTCTGTCAATGCATTTACAAAATAGTTTGGTTTTGTCAATATAACACTTCCAATGGGTTGAACAGTACATCTGACATAAATCGTCAACGGTTTTTCAACCTGAAATTGTAAGTAAGCTATGAATACATTACATCCCTTGATCGTGGCACAGTGCCAGCCGGTCTGCCCGCAGAATAGAGATTTGATGAGGTCGTGTGATTTAGTAGCTGTTTGCTTCATGGAGAGCTGCACTTGTCCATATTGTAGCAGCTAATATCACAACAGCCCTCCGTCGGTGTCCATGGCAACGGGCGACAGAAAATGAAAGGAGGAAATTAAATCATGCTGTCATGGGGGTGCATGCATTAATTTTGCATAAAGAGTGGATGATACGTGAATGCCTAGGCTTGCCTTTGTTCAGTGCCAGTGTCTGGTACACATTCAAATATGACAAAGCCGAAACCGAAAACTTGGGTTTAAAAGCAGTTGAAAAGAGAAAAAAATACTAAATATCAATAATTGTCAACATAAATGTAAACTTGACTGTGTTGAAAAAATGGTTCTTTTCACTTCAGGAGGAGGATTTATTTTGTAATTTTTTTTTTCTTTTTTTAGCGCAAGCAACAAAATATCAATCAAATATTATGGATGTACAATATTAAAATTATAAAAAAGACATTGATTTCTTTGCCAATATACTGTACAATAAATGGACAACATAATTCTTTAATGTCTTGTCTAAAAAAAATTACAATTAAAACAAATAAATAAAATAACGTCTTAAATGTGGATTTATGCATCGCAGTGCAAGAAATGGACATTATATATCGATACAAATTTGTAAGTGTTATTAAAGATTATATTTACCTTTGCTGTCAATCTAACAATGACTTCATCTAAATGTAAAAATACTAAAACTGATAAATGAATATAATAAATTGTGTCAAAAAATTTGAATTGCATTATACTCGTCTGAAGAGGAATAATATGTACAACATTTTACAAAAGAGGTCCAAGATATTGCACTGTGTAAGAAGTGCTACTGGGTACAAACTTACATATTATCTTCCAGCATACTGCACTGAACTAAGTGAGCTGGGGTTCTCTATAGAGTCTGCAGACTGGTGTTAAGTTGATAAGAGCCACAACGGAGCGTCTGAACGATGTTCTTGTAACATGAATGAGCCATTTTGTAGTATTTGTAGCCTATAGACAATCATTTTGATGGGTAACGTTGACTGACATTATGCAGGTAAATCCTATGGATGATTTTTCAAGGGCTCTGTGTTGCAAGGTCACAACTACAGAGTCTATTGCAATCTATAACAGAAATAAAGGGCAGGGTCAATGCCACGATAATGATCCTTCAAGATGATCCAAGCTGATACTTGTGAAAAAAGCACTTACATACACTTTCAATATGTGCATAAAACATACTTCAGCCTGAATACAACATAACGAGTTTATTATTTGCTCAGACCTCAACAAGGAGCCTCAGCACAATAATCTTCAACTTTGTGCCTTGCATATCCGGGCGTCGAGGGGCACAGTGACAGCTGTTCATCACGGCGACAGTAATACAAGACATTTCTATCTCTCCACACCATCAATTTGCCAAGCCTGGACATTGATTTATTCATAGCCATCAGTATGCATCATTTGTCCAAATTACAGAGAGGAAATATTGACAGAAGATAAATCAAGATAAACCGAGTCACTGTGGACAGTGTCAGATACATCTGATTTCTGTACAACCCATTTTAAACAAACTGAAACAATACCAAAATACATCAGCTGATAACTAAAGTCATCTGCTAGAAATTAATTCACAATTTAAGGATAAAAGCACCAACATCTTACTCATCTCCACCTGTATTAAATACCAATACAGACAGAATGTCAAACTGTAACCTTCCTTGGCAACCTAAAGCCTGCATTTCCAGGCTGAAGGCAGTGCCGATAGCAGATATCAGCTGCTGCATGACAAACAGATCATTCAAATGACCTCTGATGGATTCAGAAGCGGGAATCTTAGTCTATCTGTCCACACCTGTACATGGAAATGAGATTTTAATTCAACCAGACCACCTGATAACAGCAAAACACTGACGGGAGGGTCTGAGAAGCTGCCATCAAAGATATATTTATATATTAGGTATCATCTTTTGAGTATCAAGATCCATCACTTTACCAGTTTTTGCATCTTCCCAGCTGCCTATAAGGCAGAGCTTGGATCTCATCAATAATGCAACGAAACATTATGTTTATGCAATTCACACAATGACAGAGCACTAGTACATTATAGTGATTGTAGCCACATACTGGCAACATCCCTACAAGCATACAACAGCTTGTGCCCACTCAAAAGCATGACGAGAGTTATTTAGGTTAAAATACAAAATAGACTATAGTATAGAGAGTGTAAAAAGGCAATACATACTCACCTTTTGATTCTGTTTTGTGCAGGTTCTTATCGCTTCATGGTAGCACAGCACACAGGAAAAATAACTGTAGTGCCATGGTGATATGCAAATTAATGGATCACGCTGAATACAAGGACATTTATTATTTATAAATTACTCATGTTTATGCAAATTAGGTTACACTGCCCTACTCAAATAGGAGGTTGGTAATTTATTGTCTTGCTTCATAAGCTTCAGTGGCTTTTTAAAAAGGCAAATATTTGATCTAACTAACTGTTATTCATGTTAAAAAAGTAAATTGTCATCAACATACATTTTTATCAAAAGCTTTTATTTTTGTGTAAAAATAAAAGTCATTTAACAAGGTTCAAACATTTAAACCAAAATCGTAGGACAAATTAAACCTTAATAATGTAATACAGATTGATGATACTAAAAAGCTGGGTTAAAAAAATACTACTTGATGGAACCACGTTTCCAACTTACTGTAGGGCAGGGATCCTCAAATCTGGCCTACGAGATCCACTTTCCTGCAGAGTTTAGCTCTAACCCTAATCAAACACACCTGAGCATGCTAATCAATGTCTTCAGGATCATTAGCAAATCACAGGTAGCTGAGTTTGATCAGGGTTGGAGCTAAACTCTGCAGCGCATTGGACCTCCAGGGTAAGATTTGAGGAACCCTGCTGTAGGGGAATGGGTTATAACCATAAACACTTGGCGCCCCCATGTGGTCATCTGAGAGAGCGTCTCTGTGTTCCACCTGTCCCGTTATGATTGTGCTGAAATAAACAGTTATATTTACACTACAAAATGGACCAGTCTCTAAAAATCGACAACACACATCAGTCCATATGCATGTTAGGTTTGAAAACCGTCACAGAACTTCTCAAAACATTTTCAACCTCTTTTTCAAATTGATGAAGTTTAAAGTCGCAGAATCCTCCGTACAGTAACCCAGTGGTCAGTGTTTTCATAGCCTTCTTCATTTGCCACAGTGTAGGTACAGTGACCGTGTGTAAATCACCGTTAAGCTCAGCCGTGACCACCGTCGGTTCGAGTTAGATCCGTTAGTGAGTCACTTTCATCGTTAGACTGGTCCGTTATGCGCTCGTCAGATTGTTGGAGAACACGATCGGACGCACTTGTGTCCTCAGTTTGGTCGCTTTGTGGATTTTCTGAACACTGGTCGAGCTGGAACATCTCTCGTACAAGTTTCTCTCGGGTTTTTAAAGCGGTTGAACCGGTCAGTGCTTGACCGGAAGTTACCGAATCCCATTACCCTAGCCAACCGAGTCGCTTCTGAACGAATCATTTACAGTAATACCCTTCTCTCGAGAATGGTCGACCCATCTCCAAAGCGCGGCTTCAAGTTGACGCGCCTTTGTAGATGTGAAATTCATTATTGGCACCAATTGTACCACCGTCTTACTATCAGATGACCGATTATTTCGGTAGATCTGGAACATCCCTCGTATGACTCCCTCTCGGGTTTTAGAGCGCGTGAACCATTCCGTGTTCGTTCTGAAGTTACGAACACCCACAGTCCTGGCCAACCGAGCCGCTTTTGAACGAATCGATCCACCGCCACAGTGCAGCTTCGATTCGATGCGTCTATCTGACTTGTAAGGTTGTTCTTAGGCTCCGCCGCTTTATTGTCGGATTTGGGCTCTTCTGGTGCGTCTCCCTCTTTTCGGTCGACCTGGAACATCTCTCGTGTTTTGAAGCGTGTAGTCAACCACTCTGTGCTCGCCCTGAAATTACAGAGACCCATTTCTGTAGCCATTTGAGTCGCTTTTTTACGAATCGTTGAATCGTCTACTGCAATTCCGTCCTCACTAGAAGTATCGATCCACCTCCAGAGTGCAGCTTCGACTCGAGGCGTCTTGCGAGGTGGAAAGACAGTCCTAGGAAGGGTCGACTTGGCATTTTTAATATTCCTTTTCCGAAGCCAGACGCAAAGCAGAGGCCCTGATGTTTAGCAAACGTGCTGCGGCTCTTTGGGACACTGGAGGAAGTTGGTCATATTTCTCGAGTATACGCTTCCTTTCTACGTTAAATATTTCCTCGTGGCCATGTTTACGTTCTTCTTAGAAGTGATGGGGATTTGAACTCTGGCGGCGATTCTTTTAAGTCGAATCTTTTCAGTGAATCGGTTCGATCAGAAGGGTTCGTACACGAATGGCCTCTTGGGCATGTAGTGACGCTCCGTCTGTGACTGTGTCAAGGATGGTCGTACAAATATCAAATGGTTTTAAAAGATTGAGCTATTAATCTCCTTCAGAAATTTCTGGAGGGCCACTGCCCTGCTGAGTGTAGCTCCAAATTGCTCCAAAACACCCTGCTGGAAGTTTCTAGTAACGTTAGTCATAGTAACTTGATTAGCTGGCTCAGGTGTGTTTAATTAGGGTTGGAGCTAAACTGAACTGAACTTGACACCCCTAGAGCATCAAGTGAAATAATTGCTTAATTGTTCTTCTTCTTCTTCTTCTGTTTATTGGCGGTTGGCAGACTAGCTTATTAGTGCATTACCGCCACCATCTGAACTGGAGTGTGGAGCATCGATGCATGTATATGTATCACATATGAATGTATATCATACTAAATAATAATACTAATACTATAGGCATTACAAACATCCACGGTGGAACTGCTGACATGTGTACTGTATTACTGAATTTTACATTTTTTACATCTATCAATTCCGCTATTTCCTCCATTTCTTGCCCAATATTCTTAATATTACTTTTTCCATATTCCCAATTTTTTAAAAATATTGCTTTAGTAGGGTGTTCATTGTTGTGCCCCATCAAAGATGCCCAATATACCATTTTCAGTTGTTTACGTCAGCTCATAAATCCAACCATCACTCTTGTTGGCAATACTTCTTCTTCGAACTGGATCATTACAGACAAACTGTCTTTCCTCACCCCATCCCTTGTATACTGCATCCGTTTAACTTTGCAAACCTTTGCTCCAGTTAAGCTCTTTTTAATCTCATCCTCTGACACTTCTGTTGGAATTCCATATATGACACCTTTGGTTGTTTTCCTCTTCCCATTTTGAGCATTTTACAGAATTACTTGCCAGTGTTTTTAATCGCAATGCTTTTTCTCTCTGCTTTTCATCTCTGCATATTAGCATTATATTTCCGTCACGTATTGTTTTTGCATACTTAATGTTCCCTAGTTTCATTTTGAGTGCTTCCGTTATCTTTAATGGGTTCTTTGATCCAGGCACTTCAAATTTAATGATAACCTTATGTTCTTCCTTCCTTTCCATGATTCTTCGACTACTTTCCTCATTATCACTATCCGTATTATGTTGATGTACTTTCTTCCTTTTCCTATTTACTAGGTTCCACTCCATTTCAGTCCTACCTCCCTCACCAGCTTCTTCCATCCATTCCTCCTGTTCACTTCCTGATCCATCGTCACTTCCTACCATCTCAGCTCCAGTCACAGTTCAGTGCTGCCAACCGCCGCCGTGGTCCTTCGGCTGTCTTGCTGAATTGTTTGTTTGAACTGGATCTTTTAAACAAACTGTTCAAAAGAGTCGATTCACAGAAATGAGCCAGACTCGTGTGAGTGAGGAACACAATCGACATCATCCAAAGGCGACTAAAAGGTGGCGTGATTCATACGCGACGGTTCTTGCGCATGTCTACTGTTGAAACCTTGGTTTAAACAAAGATCAATAGCTCAATCTTTTAAAACCCTTTGACATTTGTACGACCATCCTTGATACACAGACGGAGCGTCACTGCCTGCCCAAGAGGGGTGAGATTGAAATATTTCATCCTTAGGATGAAATATAATTTTAATGAGATCTGAAAACATTGTTTAGTTAACTGCCTCGGTAACGCAATACAATAACTTGAATACTAGTAATTCGTGAGTAGTAGAATTATATGTGTATACTCGTCTGCTACCTACTGGACTTCTGCACGAGAGCTAAATGCACGTATCTGGTGTGTAATCATAGTTGTATTCTTCTATCTACAGCCTTGCATTCAACATGTATCACAACAGCTCTCAGAAGAAATTCTGGACTTATGATAAAGAGGAAACCCTAGATAAATTAAGACTTGAAGCTAATCGGAAGTTTTGTTTAAAAGGCATGTCCAGTGGTAAGGTAAGTGGCACCTGCAGGGATTCTCTATATGTATTTATTTTACATGCAAGTCTACAAAATATACTTTTCCCTATCTATCTATCTATCTATCTATCTACAGTACAGTAATCCAGTCATTTATAGTGTTATCAGCATAAACATCAATCACACTTTGACTTTATCTGTTTTTCAGCCTGGAATAAATGAATCCATGTTTCTTGATGATCAAGAAGAGAAAGTGCTTTTCAGACACTATGAAAAGAGATTGCTAGACTTCTGCGCTATGTTCAAGCCTGCGATGCCTAAATCTGTTGTGGTAATAAATATCACTTTTATCAGTTAAAGATGAGATCATCTAGCGTGCCGTTCTTGCTTTTTTTATTTTAAAACTTCTATATGTTTTTCAGGGCACAGCTTGTATGTATTTTCGAAGATTCTATTTGAACAACTCTTTAATGGAGTATCACCCTCGGACGATAATGTAAGTGTATTGATTTGAGTGAGATTTATATACGATCATGAGTTATTAGAGTTGTGACCTTCAAGTCCTACTTTTGCAGGTTGACATGCGCATATCTCTCCTGTAAAGTGGATGAGTTTAATGTGTCCAGCACTCAGTTTGTGGGGAACCTTCAGGAGAGCCCTGCAGGACAGGAGAGGGCTCTAGAACAGATTCTGGAGTACGAGCTGCTTCTCATCCAGCAGCTCAATTTTCACCTGGTTGTTCACAATCCTTATCGGCCCTTGGAGGGCTTTCTGATTGACCTGAAGGTGAGGCTAAAGCCTGGTTGTAGACGGTCCCACCCCTTGTTTGGGCCAATGTTATGATGTCGGGCTGCTCAAACATTTTTAAAAGTTGCTAAACAGATTATTTAACTGAATTTAAGTGCATGGTTTCTGTATTCTCAGACCAGATACCCATTGTTAGAAAACCCAGAGATGCTGAGAAAGAGTGCAGAAGACTTTCTCAACAGAGCAGCAATGACGGATGCCGGACTCCTCTTCTCTCCATCTCAGATCGGCCTCACTGCCGTCCTCAACAGTGCTGCACGTGCTGGCCTCAAGATGGAGGCGTAGGTTCCTCCTTCAGCATTCAGAGATTCTAGCAGTTGAGATGGTAGGACGTTAAAAAGTATTTTCTTTTACATTAACAGATATTTGACCGAATGCATGGGGCTTAAGGAGGATAAAGAGACCCTCTCAAAGATGTATGAGTCAATGAGACGTAAGTATTTTTCTTTTCTTTTTTTAACTGTTAAAATGTCTCTAAATAAGAGATGAATAACTCTGACCACTTCTGCAAAACCGTCATAAAAGGTCTCAGATATTCAGTGGGTAAGTCTGTGGCCTATACCTTCATCAAAGTTATTTTATGAGAGGTTTATCTCCTAAAAGATCCATTTTGTTGTGAAATGCCGTTTTGAAGAATAAAGGAAGACCCATTCGAACCCATCCATACTTTAACCCTGTGAAGCCTTCATGCACACTACTCAAAAGTCTAGAATAATTTGACTGAATTTATATTTCTAATGATAATAACCTTTTGATCTAAAGACTTAAATGGCCAACAGACTTGTGTAACACTGAAGACTGGAGTAATGGCTGCTTAAGATTCAGATTTTGCATCACAAGAATAAAGTACATTTGAAAATATATTAAAATGAATTTATTTTAAATAATTATTTTCAAAATTTTACTGTTTCACTCTGTTTTTGATTAAATAAATGCAGCCTTTGTGAGTGAATTCTTTCAAAAATATAGAGAAAAACTTGCCAACGTAGTGTACTGTATAACCATACATCAGAAGTTTTGATTTGTTGTGTGTTGTGCAGAATAGTAACTTATTGGGCAAACCAGTTATTTGGAAGCTTGCTGTATTAAGGACAACTTTTGTCATCAAATATTATTATTTACCTGTTATTGGTGCATTAAGGATATAAATGTACAGTGTGGACCATAATATTGTGTCTGTTTTCATTATAGGGATAACTAGCCTTATTAAAGCATATGAGCTTCCCAAAGCTGAGGAGGTCAATACCTGCAAACAGAAACTGGAAAGGATTCATGCTGAATTTGCTACAAACTTGTGAGTATTTGTTGGAAAATGTAAAATCGATGATACGACCCTTACCGTTCTAATCAGATCAGTCTGTTTAAAAAGCACACAAAATGAATCATACTAAGAGTTTTATTCAGCCAGGTTAGTAACTTTTTGTTTTGTATCTAAGATGCAAAAGCTGTGGTTTGAGTATAAAATAGAAAAATAAAAATACATGAGCTACCTGAAATACACACACGTCTGGTTTGCTATCCTTGTGGGGACTCTCCATAGGCGTAATGTTTTTTCTACTGTACAGACTGTATATTCTATTGCCCTACACCAATCCTACACCTAAACCTACCCCTTACAGGAAACTTTCTGCATTTTTAGATTTTCAAAAAACTTCATTCTGTGTGATTTATTAGCTTGTTTACCTGTGGGGACCTCAATTTAGGTCCCCACCGTGACACGAGTCCCCATGAGTCTGTGTGTATTCAGGTTTAAGTCCCCACCAGAATAGAAAAACAGGCACACACACACACAAAAAGGGTAAATCTGCATCATACTTTTCATAGATTTGCTGGGTCATAAAATGCAGCTGTACACGGAATGAGTACAACGTGAGCCGTTTCAAGTCAGGTGTAGTGAATATACACCTTCTTACACTAACATAAATGTATCACCATGTTTTTGGGACATGGCACAATGGTTAATCCAGACTTGTACTATGGTAATCACTGATTACAATGATGTATATCAGAGTACCATGGTATCGCCATCTCCACTGTACAATGGTACCACTGCCGTCCAGGAGTCAGAGAGTACAGGACAATGCATCTACTTGTCAAATCGATCAAATTTGACATTATAAAAACATAAACTGGAGATAAGTTTTGAGGTTTTACATAATTCAAGGAGTAATAATACACATCAAGAAACAGCCAATTTAACTGAGTTTGATTAACACAAACAGGCTGATATAATAAAATAATATGATATAGTTTTCTAGTTAGCAGGTATTGATGGTTGACTTTTGTGATGTGAAATAAACCAGGAAGCCCAAAATCTACTTGCCCCATTCTGGGGAAAAGCTTTAAAATTAATTTGAGCTCGGGTTTGTTGCCATTGTAGGTTAGGTGGAAGAACAGGGGGCAGGTTACTAAAAGTGGACGCATGCACCAGCCTTGTGTAATCTGTCTTCCAAAATTGAATCGGTCTCACTGATCTGCTCATGTATCACATACAAACACTGGTTTGGAGATACAAGCCAGGATGCAGCATCTTGTCAAGCGAAGCAGCTCAGAAGGTAAGATAGGAATCTTTAGGATCTAAGCCTACCTGCATCTGAAACCGCAGTTGAAAACAGGAAGAGGTTGTGCGGTAGAATTGAGTGTAGAAAGTTTCTTAAGGCTTGCACCATAAGTGCGTCTCGCTTCCCTGATGGTCAAGAGCAATGCAGTGCCAAAGTTCTTGCTTGCTACAGATGCCAGTCAGTCTAGGGCTCACGGCTCCCAGGTTGGTTATACCAGCGGTATCAATCGAAGATCCAAGTTGATTTTGCAGCATTTCAGATTTACACTCAATTTTGGTTATTCTGTTGAAGATTCTTGATTTTCAGTGTAGGGAGATCCAATAGATAATTTCTACGGAAATTACATCTCTACCCATCTCTTCGATGGCTCAATTTTGAATCTGTTGGTTTGAGAGATTGGCAATGTGTTGCCTAACTAGAGTCAAATCATCCACCATCTTCCTTTGCATCTGGGGAGAACGAGTCTTGCTGTCTTTGCTACCAATCTTTTCTTTCAGAGGAACTGGATAGTGGTTGCTACAGCCATAAAGGTACATTCAGTTCTGCAAAATAAAGACAAAATTGGGCAAGGTGACCTTTCAGGATTAAAGGGATAGTTCACCCAAAAATGAAAATTCTGTCATTAATTACTCACCCTCATGTCGTTCCAAACCCGTAAGACCTTCTTTCCATCTTCGGAACACAAATTAAGATATTTTTGATGAAATGTGAGAGCTCTCAGACCCTGCATAGACCGCAGCGCAACTGTAATGTTCCCAGGTCCAGAAACGTAGTAATCAGGCTCTTTCTGAAGGCCATGGCATTGTAATGCCTACATGCTATTGATCATCTTGATCTTCACACTGTGTGCACATAATTTCTTCTAGTTCACAACAGTTATAAAAGTCTGTGATTTATTTCTGTTGAGGCTAAAGTTAAAGAACAATTTGGAACTACACAGTTATGAGCTACAATGATGCACAAGTTTGCATGCTTAGATGTGTGTGAGAGTGATGGGTCACCAAAGACAGTTACTAAATGAATGCAGTCTTCAGATGATAACAGTTTATGGTTCTTATGCTTTCCTCTGTCCATGTCCTTCAGAAAAAGAAAACATGGATATGAAGATGATGATCACGTCGTGAAAAGGCAGATGGTTGCTGAGGAAGTAAGTTTATTTGAAGATTATTTGTTCCTCAGATGCACATCTTCTGGCTACCGCTTGAAGCTTACGGATTTTCTGTTTTGCAGGAGTGGACTGATGAGGATTTCGATGCATTTTGATGATGAAATTGTTTTTAAATTGGCAACATCCTCGACAGTTATTTCATGAACAGGCTGAGTTATTCCTTTTGCCATCACTGACCGAGGATGCCCTTCTCAAACTAGATTGTAAATATTTCAGCAAAATGTCATGTAAATCTTTTTCTTCTGTAAAAATAAAACTTTTTTTTTTATTGTTCTCATAATTGTTGGGTTATTTTATTAACACAATACTACCATGAGCACAGAGCATTTACACTACTGTTCAAAAGCTTGGGGTCAGCAATTTAGTTTTTGAACGCTTTTCAGCAAGGATGCATTACCTTTATCAAAAGTGACAGTAAAGATATTTATGCTTCAACAGATTTGTTGAATATACTGTTCTTTTGAACCTTTTCATCAAAGAATCATGAAAAAATGTACCACCACAAGTTCCACATAAATATTTATGCAGAACAACTGTTTTCAACTGATGATAAAAATATTTTTTTATTTATTTGAGCAGCAAATCAGCATATTAAAATGATTTCTGAAGGATCATGTTACACTGAAAACTAGAGTAATAATGCTGAAAATTACATTTTAAAATAAGTTAATTTCACAATCCTACGGTTTTTACTGTATTTTTTGATTAAACGCCTTTCAAAAATGTTACTAAAAATCTAAAACTTTTGAATGGTAGTTCAAATCCACTGGATGAGCAACAACTGCCTGCAACTTCAATTACTGCTGTAACAATAGTACTTTTTTTTCCAGCCTTTAAGTAGTCATTTAACAGACATCTTACAAGACACAAAGTCTCCCTACAGAAAAGTGGGGTTAAAGGGATGTTCTGGGTTATGCTCAATTGACACGTCACAAATGCTGTTGATAACCATAATAATGGTTCTTTATTCAAAATCAAGAACTGAAAACAGACAAACACTAGAATATTTTTAGAGGAGCTGATCTTTACGAGCTGATCTGAGACAGTCAGTACATTATAAAACATGTTTAATAAGTGCATGCATTCCTGATACAATCTTTACTATTATAAATTGTACTGCTGTAAACATTTTTTACCTTGAAAAATTTCTCCTGAGAACGTGTCTGGCTTTGAATTTGTCTCAGGGAAGACTGAACCAATCAAACATATCGTACAATATGGAAAACAAATCAGGTTACCTCAAATTATATACTCATGATTCCAGCAAGAGAATTTATTGTTCTGATATAAAATAATCATACTCTCTGAGGATGATAAAAACCAAAACCAAAATCCAGTCTACAGCACAATTCGAACTAAATGGAACAGGAAAAAGGACAAAGAACACTAGTCGGAGTACATTTTGCATATTCATAGCCATGTAAATCAGTAACAAATTACAGTATAAAAAGCATTTTAGCTCATAATCCAGTTATATGAGCAGCAAATCAGCATATTAAAATGATTTCTGAAGGATCATGTTACACTGAAAACTAGAGTAATAATGCTGAAAATTACATTTTAAAATAAGTTAATTTCACAATCCTACGGTTTTTACTGTATTTTTTGATTAAACGCCTTTCAAAAATGTTACTAAAAATCTAAAACTTTTGAATGGTAGTTCAAATCCACTGGATGAGCAACAACTGCCTGCAACTTCAATTACTGCTGTAACAATAGTACTTTTTTTTCCAGCCTTTAAGTAGTCATTTAACAGACATCTTACAAGACACATAGTCTCCCTACAGAAAAGTGGGGTTAAAGGGATGTTCTGGGTTATGCTCAATTGACACGTCACAAATGCTGTTGATAACCAGAATAATGGTTCTTTATTCAAAATCAAGAACTGAAAACAGACAAACACTAGGATATTTTTAGAGGAGCTGATCTTTACGAGCTGATCTGAGACAGTCAGTACATTATAAAACATGTTTAATAAGTGCATGCATTCCTGATACAATCTTTACTATTATAAATTGTACTGCTGTAAACATTTTTTACCTTGAAAAATTTCTCCTGAGAACGTGTCTGGCTTTGAATTTGTCTCAGGGAAGACTGAACCAATCAAACATATCGTACAATATGGAAAACAAATCAGGTTACCTCAAATTATATACTCATGATTCCAGCAAGAGAATTTATTGTTCTGATATAAAATAATCATACTCTCTGAGGATGATAAAAAACAAAAACAAAATCCAGTCTACAGCACAATTCGAACTAAATGGAACAGGAAAAAGGACAAAGAACACTAGTCGGAGTACATTTTGCATATTCATAGCCATGTAAATCAGTAACAAATTACAGTATAAAAAGCATTTTAGCTCATAATCCAGTTATAAAGGAGAATCGTTGCAGCCTTGTGTCGGTTCCGTTTCAGATCAAGCAGATGAAGAGATGCACTTTGGCAACCTGTATTTAAAAAAATCATTCTGTCGACTTAATGGGTCATTCGTTGGACCCGTCTGTTAGATTGATATGTACCCAAACCGAACGATCTGGTCGTGTGATTATAAAGTCATTGGTGTCAGACTACAGAGTCCAGCCGTTTTGTTTTGCAGCTGTAGTTTGCATAGTTCTCGTGGCACAGACAATGAGGCGGAGGAAACGGGATGATGGAAGATATGTGGAGGGTGGGAGCTGGCATGGGGATGAGGGTGGAGCATGCTGGGGTCCCATTGGCTACTCCATGGAGATGGAGACAAACTGACAGACAGAATGACGGAGGTGGAACTACCTGTTGCTGTTGGATATGGCATATTGCTCCTGTTTCTGCTGGAGGAGCTCAGTGATGGCCAGCAGCTTTTTCAGCACGTGCTGTGAAGAAAGGAAAGAGCCAACAAGCAATGATTGCATTCAAATCTTTATCTGCTGGGTTAAAAAATGGCACAGTGAAGCCGAAGGAAATGTCTTGTTTTCTTAAGATCACAACTTGTGACGTGGTCTTGTGATGCTGACAGACATTTTCTGATCCCCTGGTGGCCTTTTCATGAATGTTTGCACATACGTGAGTGACATTTCAGATTTACTGAGCTTCAATGATAAATAAAAACAGCTACATGAAGAATAACATAACTGAAAAGAGTGCAGGGGTCTCTGGATGTTTTTCTGAGTTGACACCAACTTAAAACTGCAGCGCACATGAACTATAGGCCTCAGTAAACTTCCAAGGGAGCCTCAAGATCACTTTAAATGATATAAAGTAAGAATAAACAATTTAAAATAATGTTTTTTTTTGTCTTTGATCTGAAAAAGTAATGTAAATTAAATGTTTTTTTAAAGCCATGCCATGCATGCCATGCATTATATTTTTTTATAACAAATACAGATTTTATAGGTATGCCCAAGCTCTAAAATATTTAATTGGGTTGAAATTGTGAGTAAAAATATTTTTTTTAAATCCTTATGCAGTTAATCATGAGCAATTGGAAAATCATGTATATTCATGTATTGAAAATAATTTGAAGAACATTAAGCTATTAAAACTAGAATCCTAAATGTATTTAATTTGAATTATAACTCTTTTGGTTGCTTATTTTAATCTATGGATTCTGCTAGTTTATGTTAAAAACAAATCTATAGTAGCAAATATATCATGATATTGTTGTGGACAATGGACAACTATTATAGGTCATTTTTTAACTTCTATTCAATGCTTTACCTCTCTGCAGTAACATATATGAAATAACAATATTGGTAACACTACAATAAAGTAATGTATTAACTAACATGAACAAACAATGAACAATACATGTATTACAGTATTTATTAATCTTAGTTAATGAAAATACAGTCGTTCATTGTTAGTTCACAGTGCATTAACTAATGTTAACAAGCACAACTTTTTAATAATGATTTTAATAATGCATTAGTAAATGTTGAAATTAACATTAGCTAAGATTAATGAATGCTGTTCATGCTTAGTTCATGTAGTTAACTAATGTTAACTAATGAACCTTATTGTAGTGTTAAAGGGGTCATATGATGCTGCTAAAAAGAACACTATTTTGTGTATTTGGTGTAATGAAATGTGTTTATGCGGTTTAAGGTTAAAAAAACATTATTTTCCACATACTGTACATTATTGTTTCTCCTCTATGCCCCGCCTTTTTGAAACGTGTCGATTTTTACAAAGCTCATCGGTCTGAAAAAGCGAGGTGTGCTGTGATTGGCCAGCTATCCAGTGCGTTGTGATTGGCCGAATACCTCAAGCGTGAGACGGAAATGTTACGCCCCTCACCATACTGTTGATGCCGTGTCCGGCCGGAGCGACGAGACATAAACATTAAAACCCATTACAAACGAGGCATTTGTTGCATCCAGTGGGGACATAATTACTGATTATAATGACTTATACTGTTGTTTTACGCGTTGCGTTGCATTGCGCTGCGTAAACATAAAACCCTGTCTGCATTTGTGATCAGAGAAATGACAAACAACAAGTGCTATTCTACACTGCCCAAAACTCGCGTTTGAATCATCAGTGGCAAATCCTTTAAATGAAAACGTACTTACGTGAGTCAGAACTGCCGGCATTTTAGTCTAACGTAACTCTCCCAGGATCAGTAAACAGTCCTCCATAAAATGTGCTGGCGATCCACAGCACTAAGTTGATGTATTTCCTCAGCGACCAGCACAGATCAGCTCTAGGCATAACGAAGCGGATGTCGTCCTCTTTTGGAAGACCAAACAAAGTAGTTTCGCTTTCACAACGAAAAACACAGCGGCCTAGCGTGAGCGAAAGCCCCGGCTTAGCCTGAGCTGAAGCCGGGCAAGAGTGAGCTGAGGCGGCGGGGTCGAGAACGGCGGTCCCGGCAAAGGAGCGGTGAAAACGGTGAAAGCCGATCCGGTGATCCACAGCACTAAGTTGATGTATTCCCTCAGCGACCAGCACAGATCAGCTCTGGGCATGACGAAGCGGATATCGTCCTCTTTTGTAAGACCAAACAAAGTAGTTTCGCTTTCACAACGAAAAACACGGGGGCTAGCATGAGCGGAAGCCGCGGCTTAGCGTGAGCTGAGGCCGGACTAGAGTGAGCTGAGGCCGGGCTAGAGTGAGCAGAGGCGGCGGGTACGAGAACGGCGCGCCCAGCGGATTCGACGAAGGAGCGGCAACCACGTGATGACCCCGGGCTGGACTCCGCTTCGTCCATGGTGAAAGCCGATCCGGCGATCCACAGCACTAAGTTGATGTATTCCCTCAGCGACCAGCACAGATCAGCTCTAGGCATGACGAAGCGGATATCGTCCTCTTTTGGAAGACCAAACAAAGTAGTTTCGCTTTCACAACGAAACACACAGCGTCTTCACGACATGGCAGCAGCGGCAACAATACTACAGTGAGAATAAAAGTTACACCTTCTTTCTTTGCGTGAACATTTGGGCGGCGTTATGCAAATCTTCCCACATAGTGAGGTAGGTATGTGGGGGCGTGTTAGAAAGAGCCGTTTTAGGTAGGCGTGGTTAACTCTTAACTTTTATAAAGAATATCTCTTTGGATTTGAGACTTTAGTCTTTGCAACTTTACAGATCTTCTTTATGCACCAAGAGCTTGTAACACTCCAAAGAGAAAGGACAAATTGAAATTGCATCATATGACCCCTTTAACACAATATTTAATAACACATACAATAACACAATTATTTCCATTTCAGGGCTTTTTTGAACAAATGTTGATGTGTGATTAAATTGACAGGCCTGATAATACATTTGCTTTATGAAGGCATTTTCCATAAAAGTCCATTGATAACGTGAAAATAAAACAATAAAAATAATGCAATCTTTGTGGGTTTCTACGGATAAGAACTTATAAATAAAAGTTGTAATTATTAATGTAATATATTTGCATGACCAAGAAGTTGTGCTGACTAAGTATTATGCTGTTTATGAATTTAATGTACAGCATTATCACACAGCTCTCTGGAATAAGTGATTCTGACTAGTCAATAAAGACATTCTGTTGTCAAATATTCCTGTTAACCGATTTGCTATATAGCTGTGCTATCTCTGAAAACACTCGGCTATTATTTTAACTTATGAAATAAAACAATTTCAGCTAAAATCCATATTATTTGACAAGTAGCTGTGTTATAAGCATGATAATAAACAGTCAGTCTATACATTCATGTCAGGGTCATTTGATAGTGACCGGCTGACTGCACATTATGTATTATATATGCCCTACCTTTACTTATCATAAGAGAGACACATACCTGCTGTACTCCTCTATCATTGCTGAGGGTGCGGAGTTCATCAGAATGAGTAGCACAGATCTCATGCAGGGCAGCAAGGTCACGGGACAAATCAGTCCTAAAGTGCTCGGTAGATTCCGGGAGATCAGGAACATTCTGGAGAAACAGCACAGAGAGAATGTTATAGGAAAGCTACTTCACACAGAGCTCATAAACTGAGCCGCAGGCAACCCATGCTGCTTTAAAAATGGATACAGTGCAGTTTACCCCCAGCTCATCCAGAAACATGATCATCCTTTGTTTGTTGTTCTTGATGAAAGGATTCACCCCCTCCATGTAGGGCTCCTGCAACACAAACACATCACGACAAATGCATCTCAACATTTGCATTCACAGGACCCTTTGATGTCTATTCAGCTTAACTCATTTTCTAACACAGTGTGAAAATCCAAACACCTTAGCACCAAATTCCACAAGATTGGCCAAGTTCTGCACAGACTTTGCTACCAGGGTGAGCGTTCGACCTGCTGTGGAGGATGGAGGGTCTGCAAAGACAAGACACATTTTCATCATTGTTGATATCATACTAAACAAGTTGAAGTACCAATGTTCATTTCCTTTTGTACACTTTTTTGGACATGGCTTTTGCACAAAAAAGTCCTTAAAATTCAGTCTTTTTTTGTCATGTCACATTAATTTGGGTTTGCTAATGTAGTCTTGTTGTTAATTAGCTTAAAGGGGTCATATGATGCGATTTCAATTTTTCCTTTCTCTTTAAAGAAGATCTGTAAAGTTGCAAAGACTAAAGTCTCAAATCCAAAGAGATATTCTTTATAAAAGTTAAGAGGCAACCACGCCTACCTAAAACGGCTCGTTCCAACACGCCCCCACATGTCTACGTCACGATGTGGGAAGATTTGCATAACACCGCCCAAATGTTCACGCAAAGAAAGAAGACGTAACTTTTATTCTCGCTGTAGTATTGTTGACACTGCAGCCATGTCGTGAAGACGCTGTGTGCTTCGTTGTGAAAGCGAAACTACTTTGTTTGGCCTTCCAAAAGAGGACTTTCAGAAAGGCGGGGCATAGAGGAGAAACAATAATGTACAGTATGTGGAAAATAATGTTTTTTTAACTTTAAACTGCATAAACACATTTCATTACACCAAATACACCAAATAATGTTCTTTTTAGCAACATCATATGACCCCTTTAACTAAATAGTCTATGAAGTCTAATGTTAACTAAAACTGACAATATATTTGTGGAAACTGTGCTACATTTTTTTTTAAAGAAAAGTCTTTGCTGTATAGAAAAAAAGAAAAAAAAAGTTACTGACCCCAAACTTTTGAACCAAAAAATTCTCAAAAAATATACACAAATATACAATTCATTTGAACACTTCTAAACAACTTCATATATACTTAAATCTGATAACCTGAATCAAATACATTGTTTCTACATTTTTCTTTATCATTAATTTCTTGCATTTTAGCCAACAGTATATGTATATTGGAGTCAAATTAAATTAAAAATACATTACTAATCGTTACATTTTTGTTATGGTCTTATGATCTTACATTTTTGTTAGAATTTTAAAACCCTTCATTTACAAAAACATTTTTTTTAAATATATTTTGTTGCATCTAAATGTAAAAGTTTCTTGGATTGAAAATTGATTTTTATCCATTTTCATATAAAAATACGAAAGCCTTTTGACTTTGCCTCACTATGACATTTTTTGCCTTTTACACATTTGGACCATTAAGTGCTCTTCTATCAGGTGCAGAATGAAATATCTGAGTGGGTACTTGACCTAGATATGCTGCATCTGAAAGAAGAAAAAAAAAGAGCTTGCTATGCACTCACCAGCAATGATGTTGAACATTCTGGGGTTGAGAATGGCAGGGCAGATGAGTCTCAGGAAGACAAAACCACTGGAGGACAGAGAAACACATTTTGACACTTTGCAAGATGTTCCTCTGTAAACACGAGCAAATGTAGCTTGACAATGTGTTACCTCACAACTCGGGTCCTCATTGTAGTGTCGGTAGGCCATTTCTGTTGCACAGACTTCTGAAGACAGCCATAAATGTACCTCAGGGTCCTTAGACAGGGAGAAAACAGACACACTATGAATACTGAGGCTGTATAAACAGCTTTGTACCATAAAGAAGCGTATAATAAATTTAGCATGACATAGTAAGGATGCACTGAAATAAAAAAAAATCTGGTCAATATGATAAGCTGATAATTATTTTCTTGTTATGCCTGATGACCAATAAAAAGACGATGTTAAAAATGTATTTTGTCTAAAAAAAAAAAAAATCATATTATATTCAAGTATATTGAACTATATTATTGTGCAAAATTGTGAGGTCAAAGCTTTTTTTGAAAATAAATTTTGTTCTGCAAGGATGCATGAAATTTAACAAAAGTGTCAGTAAAGACATTTATAATGTTACAAAAGATTTCTATTTTTTATAAATAGTTATTTTGAACTTTCTATTCAGCAAGGAATTTTAAAAAAATTTATCAGTTTCAACAATAATATTAAGCAGCAGTTTTTAACATTGATAATAATAATAAATGTTTCCTGAGCAGCAAATCCGCATATTAGAATGATTTCTGAAGGATCGTGTGACACTGAAGACTGGAGAAATGATGCTGAAAATTCAGCTTTTGCCATCACAAGAATTACATTTTAAAACATAATAAAACAGAAAACATTTATTTTAAATTGCAGTAATATTTCACAATAGTACTGTTTTACTGTATTTTTGATCAAATAAATGGAGCCTTAGAGATCATAATAGACTTCTTTCAAAACATTAAAAAAATCATTCCAATCCTAAATGTTTTACTAGTAGTGTATATTACATAAGAACATTTCTCTTAAAGAAATAACATTCTTGCGTTGTCCATTTAAATGAGTAATTCCAAATCTAACAATTAAATATCTAATCTTGACCTAGAAATATCCAATATTTGGCAAATAAAATATAATTAATTAAATTAATTCCCTACTCTTTATAGAAATTCTTTTAATGAAACGTGATGCCATGGGAAAAAAATAAGGATAATATTTACTATAGGCAGTATGGTACCACATTTATAAGTTTGTACTACAAGGCAGTAATGCTGATAGGACTCTATATGGTGGTGCACTCTCATGCTTACGGGGGCAAGATTTCAGCAGCCATAAATATCTTCTCCACCAGCTCCGACAGGATGTTGAGTAAATGAACTAGATTCAGGTTAACATCCTCATTCTTCTCCAGTTTAGACGGGTTCAGCTATGGAGGGAGACCAGAAAACACTCCAGATGAGGGAAAAGGATTCTGACTGCTAGTTTAGGTTATTCTCTATTCAACAGAAACCCAACAAAAGACGATTTGCCCAAGGCTTTGGAGAGAACATCATGTTGATGGCTCAGAAAACACAAAACACAACACATCAGAACAAGGAGATGAGAACTTTTACAGATCTGAGGCACAATGGAGCAGGATGTTAACACTGGGACATGTTTGTCCACTGAACATGATCATTCTGTTTAGTTCCATTACTTCACAGGACTGCTTGCTCTCCATGATCTTCAGGATGGTGTCTTTGAGGGCGTGGTGGACGAAAGGAGTGGCTGTGGCCTTCATGTACTGCTCCATCAAAGTACTGGCCAGAGTAGTGGCACGGAACAGTGTCGTGGCTTCATCTGCAACACCAAAACAAAAAGCTACATTGTAGGGATGTTCTCGATAAACAATGGCCAATTAAAAAAAAGGTAATGTCTGAAACATTGCACAATCCTTTTCTATGTTTTGTTTTTTTTAATATAGCAATAAATTAACGTTACACTAATCATTCAATTTATACTGAACAGTCTAAACATTTAAAAATTCAGTAGAAAATGTATAATGAATGTATCATGAATTAGAGGAAAATACTTACATTTATAATTACACCACTATTCAAAAGTTTCTGGTCAGTACATTAAAAAAAAAAAAGGATTTTTAATGAAGGCTCACCAAGGCTGCATTTATTTGATCAAAAATAGTCAAAATTTTATATTGTGAAATATTATTACAATTTAAAATAATTTATTTGAAATATACTATAGTATATTTTAAAATGTAGTATTCCTGTTTTTTCATTTAGAAATTATTTTAATATGCTGATTTGCTGCTCAAGAAACATTTCTTAATGTTTGTGTGGAAATCGTCATAATATTTTTCAGGATTCTTTGATCAGTTGAATATTAATTAGGCCATGCTAATGTTGCTTCATAACCTTCCTGCAGAGTCAAGTCACAATCTAATTAATATTCACGAGTCAAACTTTTACCATGATTGAAAAATTCATCCACATACCAAATTGAGTCGGCACTACTAATACTGGTATCGTGACCGCTCTTCTCTGAACACACTGCACATTTTCAATGTGTCTGATTGCTCAGTCTATTACATAAACAACTGTTCATTGCCTGAAAAGTGGAACTGTATAAAATGCACAAATAAAACTGTCAACAGCTAAAAGATGATGAACAAGCCTGAGGGAAGCTGCCTAGCCTCAATGCAGCTGTGACATCTGTTTGCTGTTGAATACTGAACTGTGAATAATACAAAGAGAGCCCTACCCTCCATATTAATTTCTTTGTCATTCAACGTCCTCAGTAACGGAGCTTCGGCTCGCTCGTGTCTTAAGATACGGAGCAGGATGCTGGCCAGCAGGGTGCGGTCCTGCCCACACACGTGAGCCAACGCATAGATCACGTGATAGTCTCTCTGCAGGATGAGCTGGGGATGGACAGCGAGAGAATGTCAGCAAAAGATACTTTTATCAAAAGGTTAAGTGCTCAAGGGCACACATGCAATAGTTTAAACCTAAAATCCTTTAATACCAGACCATGTCTTCAACTACAAGGCCACATCCCCTTCTGTGCAAAGTGTAGAAAATGACCATGTGTATGCTCACCTCTTTGAATTCACTGTACTCTTCCTCAGGCATGATCTTCTCCATGGAGTATCGCACTCTTACGCGGAGTGAGCCTGGCTCGGTTCCCTTCAGCGGCACATAGGAGCTCAAAGGAAACCACTCATCGATCATCTGGCCCCTCTGCAGCTTGCTCAGCTGGCAACGCATGAACACTGAAACAATATAGAAGAGAAACAAAATAGAGAGGAGCAGAAGTCATGCTTTGCTTCATCTAGTACCAGCAGAGGGTGCACTTTTGCAAGGAAAAGGAGCATAGGGGATGTTAAAGGAATGTTGCTGCAGAAACTGAAATTGAACTCTATGGTAATCGACAGCAACACACTGTCAATTACCACAGACAATAACTTATACTTATAAAAATATCAAATCAAGTTGCAGTAACATTTAAAATGCATAGTGCCAAGCCATAAACATCAAAATTGTATTCAATAAACCACTGCTCTAAGTCAGGGGTCAGAATCTTCTACTAATTACTTAGCTTTTTTATTCATTTAGAAATTAATACTTCTATTCAGCAAGGATGCATTTCTGTTTCAGATTTCGATTTCCAATAAATAGGTTTCTTTTGAACTTTCTATTCATCAACAAATCCCCAAAAAACATGCATCATGGTTTCCACAAAAATATTTAGCAAACATAATAATAATTAATAATAAAAAATGTTTCTTGAGCACCAAATCAACATATTAGAATGATTTCTGAAGGATCATGTGACACTGAAGACTGGAGTAATGGCTGCTGAAAATTCAGCATTGTCATCACAGGAATAAACTGCATTAAAAATAATAATAATAATAATAAATTACTGTTTTTACTGTATCAAACAAATGTTGTCTTGTTGACCATAAGATACTACTTTCAAAAACAAAAAAATGACCCTAAACTTTTGAACGGTAGTGCACATATAAATAATAAGGATGTCAATATAAATCTTGATATAAATAGATTAAAAAACTACACTAACAGAAATGATATTAATAACACAACTAAACATTTATCTAACTGTACGGCTTAAATAATACACACAATTTCATTTATATTAGTTATTTAACAGAACTAACTTTAACAGAACTTCAAATTTCTGTTTTTAAACCCTTGACATTGCAAGTGCATTACTGTAACCACAAAAAATCCTTAATATTTTCCTTTTGCCACACATATGTCTTACTGGATACATTTTTATTTTATTTAGAAGTATGTTTTATTTTTGAGTGGTTAACACCAAGACTTGTTAACTTGTTTGCTTATGTCCGACAATCATTCTTCTAATCAAAAACAACAACAACAACAACAAAAATAGTCAGCTAGTATCTCATTTCATTTGCCTGCCAAAGTGCATTTTTATTCACACAATGCTTGCCGAGTGTTAATTTTTGGACTCAGTGTGAGGTATTCTTAAAAATAAATCTAACAGAATAATTATATGGTAATGAACAGGCAATGATACTCACAGATGTCACTTTCTTTGCTCTTCTTGGTCTTGTTGCTTAAGCTTATTTCAAATCTGTTGATGTCGCTCGACAAGTCACTGTGAGAGAAGAACAGTAATCAGAACCTTAATCGAGCATCACTTTCAAAGCCTCCAAATGAGTCTTGAGAATCACAATGAACTCACTCAAAGATGAACTCCTCGGTGAACACAGGGTTCTGTCCCTCTCTAGGATGAGTCTTCGCCACCTGCACACTGTTCAATGAGATGGTGCAGTAGGGGTTGGTGAAGTGTTTGATGGGAAGTTTGTGGGCCTCCTCCACATACAGGACTAAACTGCTAACCTAAGGTGAGAGAATGACACGCAAATGTTCGATTTTTCGGTGCTCTGTAATGAATAAGTGATGAGATGTCAGAGGCAGATGACATGCGGAGATCTTTTTCCAAAAATATGCCTGTGGTAATGAAGATGACTATGTTCTTTTTAGATTTAGCCCAAACTGCGTGACTGGGATCAGGTGCTCTGAAAGCGGTTTTCATCACCCTGCTCACCAGCATCCAGACAGCTCAGCTGTGGCCCCTTCTGACAGCACATTCAGAGTCATCTGAACACCTTAACTCATGATTACAGGAACAGAAGCTAGCACTTAATGAAAACAGTGAGACTTCTCTCTTACCTGACGCAAACGCTTGCTGAATGTGATCTGTAATGGTTTCCTAAGGTTATTGCAGAACGTCTGCAAGCATTTCATCCAGTCCTGTGAATGCAGGACACAAGGTTGGTTCAAAGACTTATTTATTTATCACTTTTAAACAGGCTTGGTTCAGACATGCAGTAAAACTCTGCAGTAACAATTATGTGGCATGTGGGCCTCAAATCTGTTTAGTGTGTAGTGTCTTTTTAATTTGGGGTACATTTGAAATTAAGATTTTTTTTTTTTTTGAAAGAAATTAATACCTTCATTAAGCAAGGATGCATTAAATTGATCAAAAGTGACAGTAAGGACTTTTATATTGTTACAAAATGTATGTTATTTCAAATAAATGCTGTTCTTCTGAACCTTCTATTCATCAAAGAAGCCTGAAAAAAATGTATCATGGTTTCCACAAAAATATTAAACAGCACAACTGTTTTCAACATCGTTAATAATAAGAAATGTTTCTAGTGCACCAAATCAGCATATTAGAATGATTTCTAAACTATCACGTGACACTGAAGACTGGAGTAATGGCTGCTGAAAGTTTTGCCATTACAGGAATAAATGACATTTTAAAATATATTCAAATTGAAAATCTTTTTTAAAATAAAAAATATTTTACAACATGTTTTTACTGTATTTTTTGATCAAATAAATGCAGCCTTAGCGAGCATTTTTACTTTTACTAGATTTTTACATTTTTAAAGCTAGTATGTATATATATATATATATATATATATATATATACTGTATATGTGTGTGTAGAAGTGATGTAGTACCTGTGCCTGTTCAGGTGTCTCCCCAGCAAAGTAGAAAATGTACTGCTCCTCGCTAAAGTGCTGAACCACAATCTGGAAACAGTTTGGCCTGGACATAAAAACAGCATCAACATGAAACATGTACATCAATATTGCTCTTTAGTAAACTGGCCCCAAACACTGTGGACACTTAAGCTATACTTAAATGTTTTAATCTTAGAAATGTCTTAGAATTACATGCAAAATATCAAACCAAGTGGCATCTGCAAACAAATTATGATCAGATTTAAGGACACCAGTGACTTGAGTTGCATTACAATTGCATACCTGCCAAACAGACTGTCGTGGACCCCGTACACAGAGCACACGCTTAGATCGATTAGTCCTTTGGGTTTGGTGGCTCGTTTCTCACTCTCAAAGTAAATGAGCTGAGCATCGTTGCCCTCCAGAATGAAGTACAAATGCTTCCAGCGCTTACCCTTACCTGTGGAAGTACAAGTGAAAAGGTAAGCAAGATGCTTCAGACACATTACTCTACTTGAACAGTTTAGAAAATTCGGTTTACAGCAGCCAACCGTGGGAGAACATCAGATTTATTTGTCATGAATTTAAAAGACAAGTATGTTCATTTTTGTACAAGGAGCCTGTATAATACAATATTTTACTACACATCAAACCAGCTGAATACTAAATACAGCAATAGCTTAATGTCAACAAGAAACAACAGATTTCTATTTGATTCACAAGCTCTTGATTGGAGTCCAATGTTTATTAGAATTATTTAGATATTCATTTGGTTATATATCAGGTACAGTATGTGTTAATTTTTCATAGGGGAAAAAGTCACTGAATTACTTTTCTGAGCGAAGTTTACCTGTTTTATTGACCTCTTTCTGCAGATGAAAAACTGACTGATTATATGAGACATGATGCATTTCTGTAATTTGTACTGTATCTTTTAACATATTTTATTATGTTAATTCTTGATTATTTTGTGCTGTAACTAGTAGATCTGTCATGCCACGTTAAGCGCCAAAATGACATTCATTGTTTAAATTTCCTGATAAAGTTGGCAGAATTTGAAAGCTGAGACTTTGTTTTATATCACAAGTAACAATGCACAAAGCCTATTGTGATTGTTGGATGACAGGCATGCTACAATTAATGTTTAGTGAAGTTTTGTTCATGCATCAACTTAAAACAGCAAGAGGCTAAAAGATTTCTGGGATCTTGGGATTTAAGAATCGATAAAAATCGGTAATTGATCAATCCAGCCCTAATCAGAACTATATGAAATCCATTTTACAATGCACAACAATGAGGTACATATACTGTATATCGACTGCAATGCCTGAAACAAACAGATCTCACTACTTGCAGAACACCTCATTTATTTATATCAGCACTTTTTAAGAGGAAAGTGAATTTGTACACGGGGAGTCTGTATAATGCAGCCAGGATTTGAGGTATAAAGACTTTAGCACACATTAAACCACCTGAATATTAACTACAAACAGCTGAATACTAACCAGACAAGATGTCAGAACTAATTCAGATTCATAGCCTTTGATCAGTGAGCACACCCCACAGAGCGCCAAATCTTTTATTAAGCAAAGCCACTGTCATTGAACTGGACAGCTGGTAAACGCTTTGCTTTTTGTTCCGTGTAGCTGATCCTGAGCTGTCTGTGATGAGCCTTCCTGTGCATTTCACAGGTGATCAAAGACTGTCATGGTTTGATAAAACCACACTCACATGGGGCTTACGTGCTACAAACTACCCACATCCTCTCGTCTCACTGAGAATGACTGAGCACTGCACTGAATTCAAATGTTACGAGTATGTGTCAAACAGCCTGATAGCCAGTAAAAAGTCAATGGATGCAGCTGGCTGCATAAAAGTAGCCTGTGGTACCTTTGTTGAAGAGAAGATATCCTTTCTTGACAATGTTTTTGTAGAAAGCATCTTTTGTTTTCCGTCGAATAGTGTTATAGATTTCTCTGCCGTCGACCAAATCTGAGAGAACTTGCTCTTTTTGCTAAACGGCAAAAAGGACACAGTATTATGCTTATTATTGAGATGATCTTCAGCGATATCGGAGCTTATTGGTATGAGCTTTCATTTACCTGGACCGAGACAGGATCTTTCAGAGTGTAGCTCTCCACGATCTGCTCTTTTCGGTAACGTTCGATAATATCGTCAACACTGCCAGGAAAAGCATTGTTTAATTAGAGACCAGCTAAATGTAAAGCCGAGTGGTTTTTATTACTATGTGCAAAATTACATAGTGTTACATTTTAATTAAATCAGCTCGGCAGCATAATATATGGGATAGGGTTTAATCTCTAAAATGCTTTGTTCAGCACCAGGCAGCAAAAATATTTGGACAGGCATATTTTAAGAGTATATGACTGAAATCTGTTTAGTTATTTGTAGTGTGAGCAGAAATGGTGTTTGCAGGCAAATGAATGAAAATAAAATGTTGTGCATGTATAAATTATTCACCTCTGTATGTAATAATCAAACACTTATGTGAGATGTGTTCATTTGTATACAGTTGTGGAGCAAATGTGGAGTCATCTGAAATCTTTGCAACCAAACATTAATATCATAATTGTAAAAGATTAGCATATTCAAATAGGTGTTTCAGAGCAAGATATGAGGTATGAGGTTCTGTTTTCAGCCAGACCCCACACAGGATGCTTTCAAGTATTGGCACTTTCAAGCATTTGTCTGCAGTCCTACCTGTTATAGTACCGCCCTCCCATCATGTACTGGTTGTTGGGAGTGGGGCTAATCTTGAACCTTTGGATGTTCTCATTGGTACGAAAGAAGAGGGAGTAGTCGCCCGGTGTGTTGTCCGATGGCCTGACCAGAAAGCTGCAGACCTGACCAACTGAACAGAGAAGCAGCATATTAGAATTAATCGGCAGTTATGAAAATAATGACAGCTTCTGTTTTACTCTAATGTAATAAAGTTATTTTTAATGAATTTCCCCTTTAAGATTTGCAAAAAAAAGTATTAAAAGTTTGTCATCTAAGCTAATGAGTCTAAGTGTGGCTAAAAATGACAAATGATGCATATAGTGCCTTATAATGAAGCCTTTAATGCCTTCATAAATGAAAAGTGCTTAATACATGCACACTTCTATGATTTAAAGGAACAGTTAAGCCAAAAGTGGAAGTTATGTCATTATTTAGTCTGTTCCTCCCACAAAACTATTGAATGACTTTAGTGGGTTTGGAATGACACGAGGGAGTAAATGCACTGAAAGGCAGATAATTATTTAGGCTAATAACAGATAAAAGACTAACATATGATAAATGGATATTTTGACATTTGCTAAAGATTAAGAATAAGGAATAAGCATGTGTAATTAAATATCCAATATCAACTGACACCTTTTTTTTAACCTAATATTGGCAAATAATTATAGAAACCAGTTTCTGCCACATAATAAAACAGGATATATATATATATATATATATATATAATAAGGTAACTGCAACTTTGTCTCTCACAATTCAGACTTTTTTCTCACACCTCTGAATTTATATCATGCAACTAAGTTTACATCACAAAATTGTGAGAAATAAACTCAGAATTGTGAGATATAACTTTAAATTCTGAAAAACCCTAATTGAGAGAGATATGTATTTTTGCAATTGCAAGAAATAAAAGAATGGTGAGATAAAATCTGAAAAAAAAAAATTGTAAAACCAGAATTGTGAAGAAAAAAAAAGGCCACAATTAATTAATTGATTGATTGATTAATTAATATTTATTCCATAGCAGAAACAAGCATTTATAAATAATCATTAATTTTCCTTTAGGAGGAAACTATTACTTTAATGATGTTAAAATATGTTAGTTAGTGAAATGCATTGCTGTCTGGTTGTAGCACATCATCTGATATCACAGCCAGGATTTTTTTATTATGTTCATTAAACAAACATGTAATAGCCAGTGGTTTATGTCACGCTCATGTACCTGTCATTAGCAGGTTGTACGCTTCTTGTTTGCTGATCTTCCTGTGGTACCAGCTATGAAGATAGAAAAGGAAAAACAAGAGGAAACAGGAAATGAGACATAAGCAAGCAGGGCAGAGAGGGCAGCACCCCAGGCCCTGTGAGTCAAATCTGAGTCAGAGCAGCCTACTACGGTCACAGCACAAGGGATCAACCCACCTCTATCAAAACTGCTCTCTAATCAGATCAACAGCCTGAGGCTCAAACACTCATTTTCATACACATAAGTGCAATATTTCCCCTAATTCTGCAGATGTTTCTTCTGCTACGGTACAATGAACTAAAACTAACTGGGCAGAAGAGATATGCATGTGAAACTAAAAGTTGGCAGCTGAGAAAATTGTCACTTCATGATTTTGGTCAATTTGGATAGGATTGTATTAGACAAAGAGGACAAGCTTTGGCTGGTTAACATGGGCAGTTCACAGTTAATGGTAGATGTTGTAAAACACCATTCTGAGAGCAAAAATCATGTTTCTCTATTGACAGTTATTCAAAAGTAACCATATATTCGGACCAAAAAAATAAAAAATGTAGGCAAAATATAAAATATAAAACACAGGTTGGCACGATAGCCTCGTAGGCAGCGTGCCGAGTCTGCCGACATATAGCTCCATTACACTTTCGGCGTCTGAGTTCGAGTCCCGGCTCGTGGACCTTTCAGGATCCCTCCACCCCTCCCCCACTTCACTTCCTATCAAAACTTACTGTCCTATCAAATTAAAGGCAAAAATGGCAAAAATAAATCTTAAAAAAAAAAAAAAGCATATACTGTCTTATACTATATATACTTACATTTTTCCCTCATGGGGATCCTCTTCTCGTCCCTGAGAATAAATTCAAATCAATCTATTAATCAATGTGTGAATCCAAAGGAAGTTTACTGAAATCTTTTGTAAGGAGCTTTCGAAGGACAAATGCTCAGAGACACTTACCACCTCCTCCACCAGATCATCCACGATAAGGCCCTGTTCTTCTGTCCGAACATTGGTTACCCACATCCAACCATCATCCAGTTCATTGTGAACGATCAAAACTTACTGTCCTATCAAATTAAAGGCAAAAATGGCAAAAATAAATCTTAAAAAAAAAAAAAGCATATACTGTCTTATACTATATATACTTACATTTTTCCCTCATGGGGATCCTCTTCTCGTCCCTGAGAATAAATTCAAATCAATCTATTAATCAATGTGTGAATCCAAAGGAAGTTTACTGAAATCTTTTGTAAGGAGCTTTCGAAGGACAAATGCTCAGAGACACTTACCACCTCCTCCACCAGATCATCCACGATAAGGCCCTGTTCTTCTGTCCGAACATTGGTTACCCACATCCAACCATCATCCAGTTCATTGTGAACGATAAAAATGTCTCCTTTGAGAAAACTTGAGACAGACAATAAAGTTTACAATTATATAGAAGAGAAAAACTGAACAATAGAACGAAATGACCACATAAATTCCAATACATTGTTTAAGATTATAAAGACTATAAAAAGCTTGTTATTTTTCAGATCAGCTTTTTGAAAAAGCTTTTGCATTTTGAATGTAAAAGTAATAATAAATGTGAAATGTTTCTCAAATAATGAAGTTACTAGAGGGTCCCTGTAAGAGGTAATACTTCATCATATTTTGAAATTGCTTTTTCAGAATTATAAGGCTGCTTGGAATGTTTAAATTTAGGGAGGGAATTAGTCTGTTACACAAGATTTTTCCAGCTTTTATTGCAATCTAAATTGCCTTCCTGCACTGTTACTTTTTGTAACTTCCTGTAAGAGCCATTGAATACCACAGAGGAAGAAGATTATTCCAACCAGCTACTCAGTTGAATCATCTCGTTCCTGGTCCTGGAGAACCTCAGCTGAACACATTTTTGATGTCTCCCTTATTTAACACCTGATTTCTGTCTGCAGCTCATTACTAGAGGCTCCAAGACCTTCCCTGCATCCAAGTATGCCAGCTTCCCTTCTATTAAGTATATGAAATTAGTAACCACGTCCAAATACTCATTGAATAGTATGCAAAAAATACTTTCACCTGACATTCTAAAGTCTAATGGACACTTTAATATTGCATGAGGCCACAGGAAAGTCTTCTTATGCATAAATGGTGGGAAACAGCAACACATTCCTAATATTAATTCCAATAATTCAAAATAATTTTAAATGTTAACAAAGACTTTGTATTGTAGCACAGAGGTTGCATTATTGAATTTATTCCGCAACCACAATTGCAAACAATATGGTCGAGATTTATGAATTTACTACATTTTGTGACCTCAAACATGCAGAGCACAGTCTGGATCCTGAAATGTGAGATAGGATGACTTTTAAGACATTTTTTATACCTGATCTCATCAGTTTCTGGCACTTTGGTGTATGGAAGTATGGCCCTCACTCGTCGCCTGTCCTCTACTGGCTGGAAGGAGAATGAAAGGTTATAGCAACACCACAAGGGACCACAGCACAAGATTAACAAAACCTAATCCTGCTTCTGGATGCACAACCTCAGATATAGCAACAAATGCGAGGAGCACATGGATGCATTATCAATTGTAAAGTCAGAAGTTCTGATTGTACCTCTGGGGGAGCCACTGGAGATGACAGTTTTTCACCTTTCAGTAGGCAAGACACATAGCTGTAGTAACCAATGAGGTCTGACAGGGACGAGAAGCGCCGTCCACCGATGTAGTAATCTCCACACATCGCAATGATCCTGAACACACACACAAAGCAGAAATTGTTTTGCCTTTCTGCATTAAAATGACAATGCCTGAATGAATTAGACTGACATTTACTGAAATAAAGTATTTACTTCTGTGAGTCTTTCCAAATACAAATACAACAGGAGCACAAAAGCACTTGTAGTGGTTGTAAAACTCAAGTTGTGCATGTTTACTTAAATGTAAGAGCTTTATTCAACTGCAACAAGACAATGCGACACTCAAGCATTTGCCATGGAGAATGAAATTAATATATTACTGAAAGACTTGTTTGTTTGCTTATTGTGTTTCTTTTTAAATCAGTCATTATGAGCTGCACAAGTTTGTTCATTATTGATGAAAAAAAAATGTCTCGAACTGAAACCTTTGCTATAAATGCCATTTAAACAGTGTTTAAATGTGATCTGTGTCTACATTTTACGTCTGCTCTAGCTTGTGTACTAATCTAGACTATGCTTGACACTAAGGCATTAAGCACTGCAAAAATTGTTGCCTCTTATGATTATTTGCTTGCAATGGTCCTCATTTGTAATTCGTTTGGATTAAAGTGTCTGCTTAATGTTTAAACATGCCTCCCTGTTTAAAAGTTTGGGGCATCAAGATTTTTTTGTAAGAAATTAATACTTTTATTCAGCAAAGCTGTATTACATGAATAAAACGGACAATAAAGACATCTTCAATGTTAAAAAAAGATTTCTATTTCACATAAATTATGTTCTTTTGTGCTTTTTATTCAAAATAATTCTGAAAAAAGCATCACGGTTTCCAAAAAAAATAAATAAAAAAATAAGCAGAAAAACTACAATGTTTTCAACATTGATAAAAAATGTTTCTTGAGCACCAAATCAGTATATCAGTATGATTTTTTTTAAGTATCATGTGACACTGAAGACTGGAGTAATGGTTGGAAAATTCACAAAAAAAAATTCACAAATATCTAACCTTTCATTGAACTAAAACAATTGAAAATGGGGGAAAATCTCATTATGAAATAAATGTTTTTCTCAAATACACATTGGACACAATTATTGGCACCCCTAGAAAGTCTTATGAGTAAAATATCTGTGAAGTATAGTCCCATTCATATTTAGGAAAAACCAAATAATATATTTCTGATGTGCAGCAAAAGATAATTGAGCTTCAAAAATTAGAAAGTGACTTTAAGAAAAGAGCTAGAGCAGTGAAAATTCCTATTTCCACCATCAGGGCAAACATTAAGAATTTCCAATCAACAGAAAATGTTACAAATCTGCCTGGAAGAGGACGTGTGTCTA
>NW_015640469.1:435845-436581 GCF_001515625.1 Sinocyclocheilus rhinocerous
AACCTGAAATTATCCAGCCAGGAATATGAATAGGGGGGAAAACAAAGGCCAAATTCCCTTAATCATCCATCACAATGAGAAAAACCAAAGAATATATTTCTGATGTGCAGCAAAAGATAATTGAGCTTCAAAAATTAGAAAGTGACTTTAAGAAAAGAGCTAGAGCAGTGAAAATTCCTATTTCCACCATCAGGGCAAACATTAAGAATTTCCAATCAACAGAAAATGTTACAAATCTGCCTGGAAGAGGACGTGTGTCGATATCGTCCTAATGCACAGTGAGGAGGAGAGTTTGAGTGGCTAAAGACTTTCCAAGGACCGCAGCTGGAGAAATGCAGAAAATAGTTGAGTCTCAGGGTCAGAAAACCTTAAAAAAAAAAAAATCAAACAGCACCTACACCACATGTTGTTTGGGAGGGATTCAAGAAAAAAAAAATCAAGAAAAGAAAAAGACCTCATCCAAAAAAAATCCCCAGCATATTCTGTTGTCAGACACGACTGGAACTTCAAATGGGACTGGCTTCTATGGTCAGATGTAACTAAAAAATTAGCTTTTTAGCAAAACAAACACTCAAGATGGGTTTTGTGCACACAGGGATAAAAAGTACCCCATGTGTACAATGAAATATACTGCTGTATTTTTAATGTTGTGGGCCTATATTTCTGCTGGAGGTCCTGGACATCTTGTTTAGATACATGGCATCTTTGATTCTATCAAATACCAACAGATAAAAAA
>NW_015640469.1:437413-452591 GCF_001515625.1 Sinocyclocheilus rhinocerous
GTGTATTTGAGAAAAACATTTATGTCATAATGATATTTCCACCCATTTTAAATTCTTATTCTCCAATGAAAGGTTAGATTTGTGAATTTTTTTAATAAAAGATCAAAATGATTAACAACGCAGATTTATTTTCACAGCCTTCTTTGATCATATTTACCAAGGGTGCCAATAATTCTGACCACGACTGTATGTATATATATGTGTGTGTGTGTGTGTGTAAATAAAACATTTAAAATAGAAAAAGTTATTTTAAATTGTAATAATTTTTCACAATATTACTGTTTTTACTCTATTTTTTTTTATTAAATAAATGCAGCTTTGAAGATCATAAAGACTTTTCTAAACATCTTAAAAAAAAACAAAAAACTTTTGAACAGTAACCATGAAGTTACAGATGTATTCCCTCTTCCAGGTTTAAACTAAATGAAAAATAACGTCAACCGTATGAAAATGCTAAAATGCGCAGCCACAATGTTAGGGTGCTGGAGTGGGTTGTCAGCGAATTGCTATGTGGATGCTTTACCGGCCCAAGTCACCTCTAAGTCTCTGTAATACTCTGGTCTATAGATATGTGAATGTACTGGGGTTCAGTGTGCTTGATCCAGACAGCACAGCTCACCTGAAGTGATTGACCACATTGGTCACGCTGAGAAAGGACAGTACGAAGGAGCCAGGCCGGCGGTCACTTTCCCTGATGAGGTAGCTGCCCGGTCCCCGAGCCTGACGCAATCGCTCTTCTGCAATGGTTCTGTCCAACATTCCATGGTACCATCTGAAAGAAAGCAAGCACAGATGACGGAAGTTAGTCGGCCGTAAATCAGATTTTAGTGTCTTCCTCTATTTGGTCCATCAGCATTGATTTTAATGCAGCCCTGAATGTTGGAAAATGCTGAAGTAGGTTTTTTGAAAGGCTCTTTTTGGCATGCTGACATAATCAAGCCTATATTTAGTACATTATATTCCAAAGCACTTTCCAGATTTGAGAAAAACCTTTGCTATAATGCAGTAACTGCAAAAAAAGAGACTTGCAGAGATTACATTAGAATTTTTTTATTTGAGTCTTTAAAAAGAAAATCATGCAGGCTGCCCTCTCACTCAACAGAGATATGACAGGGCTCCCGATGCAGAATTTCTCTTGACAAAAACTCATGCGGAAATATCCAAAGTGAAATCTTGCTCTAAAAAAGGTGCCTCAGCACAGCGAGAAAATTTAAAAAGCTTTTACTGCAGAGCCACAGCCATCGAAAACATGGAGCCCTCTAAATTAAATAGTAGCTTTTCTAACAACACTTAAATTTTTCAGGGATTTTAGATCCCTGTAGAAAAAGAAAAAACAACACTTGACTGATTTTAGTGTTTTGCAACAGGGGGTCAAAACAGAGAGTAAAAGACAGAGTTGAGGTTTATTTAACCCTACAAAAATGCAATTAACCATTGTGTCACGTTTCCTTGCCAAGCCAACCAAGCAGGCCAAACAAGCCAAGCATAACTGTCCTCTAAAACTTCAAAGAAAAAAAAAAAAGCTTCATGGTACGTATGTGCTTACACTTTGTTTAGACTCACTCTGGCTGCACAGTTAATCTCATTCAAACAGATAAGAACAGCAAGTCAATTAGCACTTCAAACATGGCAAAAAATACACAAAGTCAATTACAGCACAACAGTCAGCACACATATGTGTGTGTTGTTGATGTGGTGAAGAGGAAGTGATGGCAACTGAATGGAGGAGGTGAAAGATGAGAGTGAGACACAGGAACAACTGTGATACTTTCAGAGTCTTGCCCATTATGAAATGACACACTGACTGCAAACGGCACGATATCATGTGGGCATGCAGCCCTCCCACACTCAAACTCACTGTATTCATACAGAAGCATATGCAGCGGAATGAGTAAGTTTTGTTTGTGTTGAATGTCAGTTTTCTGGGGAGATTTTGTAAAGTTTTGCTCAGAGTACAAGAGATTTTCACATTTCTGTTGTACTCACTGTGCAATTAAATCAAAGACAAAATGTACATTTACTAGATAGATAGATAGATAGATAGATAGATAGATAGACAGACAGACAGACAGACAGACATCAGTGTGAACGGAAAGTGGAATAAGTGGTCCAAAAAAGAAAATGTTTAAATATTTTGTGTAAATTATAAAATATTTTATGTGTGAATGTTTTAATATTTAAAATATAATTATTCACATCATTCTAACCCAGTGCAATACTTGTTTGCAAAGCCATTATAAGTTCAATGGGAGTCAATGACTTCTTCCAAAAGTTATGTGCATTAGGCTTACACAAATGATGTGAACAAAACATATTAAATTACAATTATTTGTATGACAAATAATAATCAGCCAAAATGTAGTGATTGTGACAGTCCCAAGCGCACCTTATAGCACATATTTTGCAGTCTGAAAGGTAAAAACTGATCATTTACAAGATGAGAAACACACTTGGTCATGTAAACTATTGCTCCATTTTATCAACCACAGTGATAAAGAGCGTAGGCGTAATTTGCACACTGCAGGCTTAACTAGGCTAAGATCGTCCTCCCCTCTATATTAATTTATTGAATATGCAGGCTCTATGAAGCAGTCCTTTGACTAAAACTGCACCGTTAGCAGAAGGAGAGTCCCTCATAATTCCCGGAGGCTGCGTTTTCTTCTCAGTGGGACTGCCTCGCAGCTCTGTATGCTATTAAAATGACATCAGTAATACAGGGTTATTAGCACACTGGATAATGTGCTCTATTAAAACTTCCAGTCAAATGATTCACAGGCTCCTAAAAACACAGATGTGTGGACCGGATGAAGGGGGACTGTGATCCTCGATACTGGCCATGATGAAGGCAAGATGATGTACTAGCAAACGCATAAGCAACAAAAGATACACACCCTTGAGGCCTGTTCACATCGAGAAGCCTTTAAATGGAAATACTGCCTTACTGTGGAGCCCATTACATATCACACAATTTTAATGCCATTATTCCATATCTAGAGAGTGATAACATATCTTACAAATATAAAATGATATATTAGAATAATATTCTCATACGATAAATAACAATCACTTCAGCTTTTTTCTTTTTCTAAAATAGCATATTTTATATTTACTATTATTTTTATATTTTATTTATCCAGTACTGTTTGGTTTGGGGTTTTTGAAAACTCACCTATGCTAACCAAGGCTGTTAAAACAGAAATATTATTAGAATGCAAAATATCTAACTAAATGTTTGTGGAACTTTTTTTTTTTCCCAGGATTCTTTGATGGATAGAAAGTTCAAAAGATCAGCATGTATTTTAAATATAAATCTTTTGTAATCATTATTGTCTTTACTGTCACTTTTGATCATTTGAATGCATCTTTGCTGAATAAAAGTGTTTATCTTTTAAGCTGTTTATTAGTACTTATTAGGCACATATTAATGCCTTATTCTGCATGACCATTTTCTAGATCTCTTAACCCGACCCCATACCTAAACTTAACAACTACCTTACTAACTATTAATAAGCAGCAAATTAGGAGTTTATTGAGGGAAAACTCTTAGTTAATAGTGAATATGTGTTCCCTAATGTAAAGTACTACCAAATAAACTTACTGACACCAAACTTTTGAAAGGTAATTTACACACCCGCACATACACTGTATTGTCAATGAACTTCTTCACTCTATAGGGCCGATAGACGATGGCTGATAGACATCACGATGTTGAGCCGGCATCGTGATCCCGCCCCCCATACCCCTCGCAATCTGCCGCATCCCAATACAGTGTTTGGAAAGAAAATTATGTGTAAATGGAACCCCTAAAGGGAATAAATACGAGATGGGAGGAAAATATATATTTCAATATTTTCCCTCGCAGTATATCATTGGGTAATTATACTACATATATTTCGGGCATCAGGGAGCCGCTATTATACCTGGCATTGAAACTGCTTTTGAATGCACAATCGCTTTTTAGTTTCACTTTCACTTTCGAGATTTGCGATAGCACGTACTCTGTTTATACTATGGAGCAGCAGTACTTACCACACATTTTACAAGCTTAGATGTTTGTCAGTGGTGCTCAGGGTCTGCAAATAATTCGCCATCGTCCTCAGTCATCTCTCCTTACTCTGTTTATGTGGTAAGTGAAATTTTATGTAGCCTACTGTAATGTAACAGGAAACCGTTACACCATGTCTACACTGGACGCGACAGTTGTCGTGTCGCGCCGCGCCGCATCAGCTAAAGTCTGTCTACACAGGACGCGACAAAGCAACCGTTGAAAATCATTTGAAATTTGTGTCAGCTCGTCATAAATAGAACTCGGCAGCAGTTTACTGTCAGGGATTTGTCGTGTCCTGTCGCGCCGCATCCAGTGTAGACAGCATCACTGATTATAATAAATTCTATACACTGATCTATATATAATGAATCTCTATTATAGATCAGTGGTTCTATAGTATTTTGTCGTTTTATCAAAGTTGTCCTAAAACTAAAACTAAAATGCGTTCTTGTCTTAAGACAACTTTGATGAACTTGTTTGATCCACTTCAAATGTTGACTACTGTAGACACGGTGTTAGGAATCGTTATTTGTTTTCTGTGCCTTATAAGGATTCACGCCCCCGCCGATGTCATCGTCCATCGCGATGTTTCACTGTAGACATCGTCCGATGCCAATGTTGTAGACATCGCCCAACCCTGTCCAAAATGCTGTACTGGGGAGGAATTAATGTCATTTTATTAAAAGGTTAATTGACATTTAAATTGTTTGGATGCCAAGCAATTCATCTATTCTCAATTCATCAAGACTCATTATTCACCGCTATTTCATCATGCTTCCTTCATAACACTGGAGTTCAGCTCCTGAGCTGACAACATGACCTATGGGTAAATAACAGATCCCTCTGCACATCCAGACGGGATAAAAACAAGCTCATCCTCCTGGAATGTCTGATCGTGTCAGTGCTTGATCTCTAGCTGGTGCCTTCAATGAATAGAAACCATGAAGTCAAAATAGCAAATTACATCATAGTCTCTTTTCCTCTCGGGAAATTGATACTTGCATTAAATTAGCTGACGTGTGTACTGTGCCAAGCGTCCAGCGGCTTGTGGAGTGTACTTGACAAGGTGCAGGTGAAAGTCTCATATCCGCTTATGTGAATACTAGACTACGTAATGGTCTACACTGATGAATCACTCAATACAAAGACTGACAGCCCTTTTGGTTTGGCTCTTGGATTTCTGCGAAGGACCAAAAGTGTGATTTAAAGATGAAAGTTTGAATATTAAAACACATTTTTGCTGAGCTAAATTTAGAGTTCAAATTGAGACTTCAAGACATTATACAAAACACAAAAGTACTACTAAAAGAAGGAAATTTAAATATGATTTACTGTATTTAAGTTTTACAGTATCTTAGAGCAAATTTGTCCCTAAAGAAAGGCTATATTGAAAACACATACAGAAACAGGCACAACATACACAAACTGGGGTCTATGGACCCCTAAAGGTTCTGCAAAATTAAGAAATAATTGAGAGAAATGTATTTTAGAACTGTCAAAGTTGTAAATGTGTAGGGCTGTACAAAGTCAGTTTTTTCCTCCTTTTTTATTAAATTAAATTTTAGTAATAAAAAGCATTTCTAATTACCTGAAATCATAAAACAATTTAACAGCAATTTACAATTTAACAACAGTTCATTCAGAGTTTATCAAAAAATACATTTTTAGAGCCCTATGAAACCAGTTTTATTTTTTCACATATTCTGTTTTCCATTTTAATTTTTCATTTCAATGGTTTAATAAAATTGTAATAATCAAAAAAACATGTCCAATCAAATGATTTCCCAAAACGTACAATTTAATAGTATAGCATTAAAAAATACAATAATAGGGACCATATAATATATACAATAATATATTAAATGAGTTTTTTTTTTGTCTGTTTTAATTTTTCTGGATTTTATTCAATACACATTTATCATCAAAACATGAAGCATATGCGGATTTCATATTTAAACAGCAGTCTTTTTGCATTTTAATATTCATAGATGCTAGTCCATATCGTGATTTTAAAAAAATTCTATTTTTATGACTGAATTCCACAATTTCATCCATATTTTCTGCACCCCGGAAGTCATAGGGCCCTAAATGTGTGTACTTAAGATATGAAATATTAAATAAAATTAATAATATATTTACATTAAATTCGATAATATTACTGTTTTATTTTGCTTTTTAAATATTGGCCAGAAATCATTAATGTGATTATTTTATTCTAATTATTCCACTAGTTTTTAACAGTAAGAAAAGAAAAACAAAATAAAGAAAACAAAACAAAACAAATCTGCATGTTGTTTTATAGGACAAAAAAGTTTCTCAGATACGCCATCGGCTCAACTACTGGATTAGATGACAACTAATCCATCACAGCTAAAAAATGTCAGCTTGCATTTGAATATCAACATCAGATCTGCAGAATAAATGTCTAACATCATTAGATACTGTTTGCAAACTAAAACACAACGTCATTTAGGATAGGTTCACTTCTCAATATAAAACTAACCAAGAGCAGGAATCAACCGATGCTTCACCTTTAACATCTCAATAATGGTTAGGCTACACTCTAGTGCAATAATCTGCATATTTTTCAGTACAGGCGAAAAGCCAAGTGTCCTCAAATTGAGCATCTTCAACACACACTTTGATCTCGAGAGATCTGCAGCTACACATTTGCATTTGAGATGACTGAACCTAATAGATATCTAGCATACCTGCTTAAGGCTGTTGCCTCAAACCCAATTCATGCAAAAGCAGAGGAACAGGAAGTATGCTGAGGAGGACAGGTGACACTTTTTCAATAACACTCAAACCACTTAACATGCCTTGACACTCATTGCCCTTTTTGTGCCTCACTGTAATGGAAATCAGCTGATATATGCAGCACAGCGGACAAAAATAAATGATTACAACCACAGACAGCAACACGTCATCAGCAACTTTACCCACAGCCTTGACAGAAGGGAGCTCTGAACCATAAATAGGAGTGAGAACTAGCTTATGCACTAATTAACAATGTGCTCGTTAGCCCACAAACAGGACATTATAATGACACTTTACAAGAAAAGTGGTACATCACATGAAGTGAAAAAGCTAATTTGACTGCAAAATTAACCCAATAGTGTAGTGAACGTTTCAGCACTCAGGCACTTAAACCTCAGCATGAAGCACAAATCTCTCGGCACTTGATTATATTATGATTTCCAGACAATGGCTGTCTTTTTAGATCCATACTAGCCAAAAAATGCCACGAAAGAATCCTGACAAGATACCAGAGAAACAGGACAATATTCTTCATCGCTGGCTCACTAAAATAGGACATGACCTTTTTGTGGTTAGTCCATGCCAGCCATCAGCAAAGGAGTTGGACCTCTCAATTTACAACAGTTCATCCTGGAGGAAGCGAGGGCAGAGCGGGCCTGTTGAGACTTGATTGAAGGGTCGTATTCGCTCTCTAACGCTCTCTTAAGTACTTTCAACTCATCCGTCTCTCTTGATGGGTCTAGACTACATCAAAAACACCTCTAAAGATGTCACGTCACCGCTCATCAGCATGACAGAGTAATAAAACTGCATAGCCTTACACAAAGATGAAACCAAAAGACCTGATGATCTCCACCTGAACCCCAGAAAAACAGCATCACTGTTGTAAAAAACTCCCTGACAGTTTGAAACTGATGAATAGACCTAATCAACTTTGCCCTCAAATGGTTTGAAACATTCATAAAGAAGAAAACACATCACTAATTCAACAACTCTTAGTACACGCACTATGTAACCACGCACAACAACAAATTCAGGCTTTTAACATCTGCCCACCTGAGACAATCACTTTTAATTTGAAATAAAAGACACTGTATTAGTATTTAGTGACTACACACATTTATATTTATACTACAAGTCAAATTATACACTGTAAAACCTAACAGTGATATTCACTAAATAAAATAAGTTCATCTAACTTATATTTTAAAAAAAGCTACTTAAACTTAATAAAAAAAAGAGTTAAGTGAACTCAATAACTGATTATATTAAGCACAACTCAATCTGAATAAGTTATGAATTGCTTATTTATAATTTATGTGTTACTTTAACTCCAATGATTTAAGTTAAATTAATTTATTTAATGGAGTTAATGTCTATGGCTAACAACTAATTAATATTCAAAAGGGATAATAAAAAAAAAACAGTAGGTGGGTTTCTAATTTATTTTATATATAATTTTTCAAGAAATTACTTTTGTATTCATTCCTGTACTTTTATACATTTCATAACCCATTTAATAACGCCATAACTAATCAAATAAATACATATGAGAAAAATACATAAAGAATCGAAAGAATCTTATATTCTGTGAGGTAAATGATGTAAATGCCACGTTCTTATTCTCGCACCACGAGTTCCGCGGGTTTTTATTTTTTATTTTTATTTTTTTTAAGTAGAGAGGGGAGACTGACAGACCAACCACCACGAACACATGACACTCGACAGGAACCTAATCAACAAGTAATCCGACCATACCCATTTTAAAATAATATAAACTAATTAAAAAATATATTTTGCAATAAATTATTTATAATACCTAGGTATCTTTACTTTTATACTTTTCATAACTAATTAAATATCTACATAACTAGTAATCAAATAAATACAAAAACATGAAAAGTACATTTCAGTCAAGTCAGTTACACTACGATACACTACATTTTTGTTTCTAATGTAATTAGTTTTGATTATGGAAAAATACCATTCCATTTACCATATTTAATTTGCTCTAGATTTGATGTGCATTGATTATGCCTTATGTGTTCTTATGTTCTTATGCCTTAAGTAGAAAATGTGTCATCAGATGTCTCATCCAATAATTTTGAGTAAACCACTCTATATATGGTTTGCTGTACAGACGCTTGGAAAATATTGTTTGCTTAGGCTTTCGTTGGATTGAAAAAATGATGAGAATATATTTAAAATATTTTTATGTTTATTCTTTAGATGAAAACAAATATAAAAAAATACAAAAATGAAAGGGTTACTCCACCCCAAAATAAAAATGCTGTCATTAATCACTTACCCCCATGTCGTTCCAAACCCGTAAAAGCTTCGTTCGTCTTCGGAGCACAATTTAAGATATTTTGGATGAAAACCGGGAGGCTTGTGACTGTCCCATTGACTGCCTAGTAAATTACACTGTCAAGGCCCAGAAAAGTATGAAAGACATCGTCAAAATAGTCCATCTGCCATCAGTGGTTCAATCTGAATTTTATGAAGCGACGAGAATACTTTTTGTACGCAAAGAAAATCTAAATAATTCCTTTATTCAACTATTTGTCTCCTCCGCGTCACCGTAGCGCCATTTTGGAGAGTATCCACTGAACGTAAACTGCGTATACTGTTCTACTTGTCTGCGTCAACCGCACCACACAGATACGTTTTCTGCGTTTATTTACGCTTTGATTTGAACGAAAACAGCGTATCCATGTGGTGCGTCAGGGATCCTCAATGCAGTTTGTGTTCAGTGGATACTGTAAAAAGAAAAAAAACTTTAAAAATCGTTCCGATCCCAAACTTTTGACCGGTAGTGTGTGTGTGTGTGTGTATGTGTATGTGTGTGTGTATATATATATATATATGTAAATATATATATAAAATAAATGCATATCATATAAATGAAAAATGCCAGTCTTCCATTACATTTTGAGTGATGAAGATGAAGTGTTTCATCTTGAGTCAAAGTGTTTCATTGATTCAGTGAAATAGACAGCTTTACGTGATTCACAAAAAAATAATTGAAAGTACCAACTCGATGCTGCTTATTTTAAATCAGAGATTATATTAAAATATCTGTCTTAGTGCAAATTCACTGTGAATATATCACGAATGTGCAATAAATCAGCCAGCTCTGGGGAGAACTGTGCTTATCAATTTTAATAAAAGCATAGAAGTGTTTTCCTTATTATTATTATTATTATTATTATTAATAAGTGAACGTAACAGACTAGACAAAGAGGGCAAAATCGAAAATAAGGACGTTCTTCAATCCATATTCTGCCAAAGTCTGAGCTCCGAACGGCAGTGCTCGTGTCCCACTTACCCTGAATTCATCCTTTGCTGTATCCTGGGCTGTCCGGCTCTCTCTCACCTACTCACAAAGTAATCCCGCTCAGCTGCCGAGTCGTTGGGGTCTGTCTCCTCTGTCTCACCAGACAAACCTCCCAGTTGGTCGTCGCCATGTCCCAGAGAACCTGCAGTTTGAGTGCACTCACCACACAGATCTATAAGTCACTGAGCAGAAACTCAAGTGGTGGGGTTCCACCTCGCATACGGTCGGCACAGTCTTTAGCTGATGTCCAAAAGTGAAATAATCCACACTGGTTATCACTCCTTTGAGGGTACAATTTAACTTAGAGATGCTGGAGAATGAAGATTTGCCTTGTCTGTCTTTGATGTCCTTCCTCTGTGAAGGCAGTCCCTCAAATAATGCAAAGTATGAAACAGATCAGCAAAAGAGAGCAGGCAGGACGGGAAGGGAGGGGACAAACGGAATACAAGACGCTAAAAGCAGTGGGATGACACAACTTGACCACCCTCATGTAGTTCATTGTGTCTGTAAATAATGGTAGAGTATTCAATTTTGGGTAAACAATTTAGATAAGCAACATTTATGGATCTCACGCCCTTCAAATTCAAATTTGTGCTTTCCTTTCCTGCCAACATAAAAACGTCACAGTCTGTAAATGAGCAAACTCAGCAGGTCAGAACATCAGTAACCTGCTGGTTTGCTCAACAGCCAAACATTATACAAAGTGCCCAGATTAGCGATGTAATTTTTTAGAAGTTTCCACACCGGAAAAAAGGTGGAGATGAACGGGGTCTGGAAGCAGCTGCCAAACAGCTTTGTTTATCTTCACACATGATGGAGTGTCACAGCTTGTTAGAGTCAGCACACGGGGACTGTCCTCCGCCACACAGATGGATGACTAAAAAGCCCATCTTCAGCGAGCAGTTACTGTGCGACAGGAGTCGAAACGGGGTCACGCAAAGGAAGGATTATACATCCTCAAAGTGCTGTATGCTGATCCACAAATATGCTGTTAGCTGCGTCAAAGTCACTGCTGTGTGAAAGTAAAAAGTTATTTTTGTGTTTTGAAACTTGAGATTGTTCCTAAAGTTATTTAATTTGGGTATCTGCAAACTCATGTCATCTCCTAGAAATTAAAATCCCATTAATGATCAACTTTTTCATGTTAGTGACTAAATTTCAATCAGAAAACTTTACGTTGTGATTTTACATCTTATTGAAAGAAAAAACAGTCCAAGAGTGCACATCAATTAGGCCAAAAAAGCTCAATGTGGGTGCTCTACCACACAAAAATAAGAACGAAAAAATCTAAGTAGGCACACCACAGCTCCAGAGATAGAGAAGTATTTAATTAGGTTCTCACCACAGGTGACGTTTCGAGCTTAAACGCTCTTTATCAGACATCTTATTGAAAGTAAATGAACTCTTATTTTAAACAACAGCTCTGTTCCAAAACCTAATAAGATGAAGAAAACTAGTCCAAGCTTAATAAAGTTGGTCCAAATGTTAAGTAACATAATATAATGTCACAAATATCCTTTCCAGAGATGGCAATCCACCGATCGGTCTGATGATGATGATCCGCTTCAAATCCAACGTGCCTATGGCCAATGGTGCAACGCGCCAAAATGGTTTACCCAATTCGTTCAAAACGTGCATTAAGAAATGAAATGCCTCAGTGTGTTGCTCGGAGACGAACAGTTCTGCTTTATCTTTATATTTTCGTTGGCAAAATTGAGCAAAACAGACAACATTGTGTCTAAAATAACACAATATTAACTTCTTAATTACCAGTGTTGGGCAAGTTACTTATAATAAAAAATACATTATATATTACTAGTTACTGTCTTTTGAAAGTAATTAGTTACATTACAATATTACTGTCTCTGAATTGTAATGCGTTACACTACTTTTGAGTTACTTTTGAGTTACTTTCACCAAAATATCCACAGAAGTATTATAAAATGCCAAAATGTAGTTTATTGCTGCTCATTATACATTACTTTTGTAATGCGTTACTCCCAACACTGTTAATTACTGAACTGTTGTATAACATCAGTGTCACATTTGAACTCGTGTGATATTGCACTTAGCCTATTGCTCGTGTGATATTGCTTAATGATGTAAATATGAGAAAAAAACTCAAACAGGGGCATTTTTGCCCCATATCTTGAATTTTAGGGACATTCTAACTACGTTCTCTTGCCTCTTTCACGCAGTGAGTTGTTGCCCTGCATCATATTTATCATCAATCAACTGTATGAAATGTTAGATGACCCACATAGGTCTGGGGCGGGGCAAGTGAGCTAAATGCGTTAATAATTTTAAAGTGTTATTTTTCACCGTAATTAATTAATCTAATTAACGCACTAGCCCTCATTTTTTTTTATATTAAAAACAGATTACCAATCATTTGTTTATGCTATTAAAATGTACACACCAACAATAAAGTATTGTTTTGTTCATTTTGCATTGCCTTCACTAAAATAAATAAAAGTTTCTCTTGTTCTTAGTTTGACATATAGAGTATGAGGTATAATTATCCTTGTGTGCCAAAATTTCCAAAAATTGGCTGATTATTCAGCTTTCGCAATAAATCGATGCATCGCGATTCGTGGATCAATTCTGAGATTTTCGGAAAGCATAGTGATTCTCTCTCGAATTGATGCTGAGCTTAGTTTTTAACAGCAGATGGCGCTCTAGGCTAGTTTTTAACCACACACACAACTACTCACGAAGAAGAGCGCTTTTGCGTTCGGCTGAGAAATGTAAGTGGTTAAATGTATTTATTTTTTCCGGGGTTTTCCCGCGGAATTGGGCTACTTTAACACTGTTGCCGCAGGTTGTTTTTCATGTCCGCGGGTTGAAGCGACGCCAATAACATGATATTTATACCCTGGAATGCGAATTTTAGCAGGGGAACCCCGCAAAAAAATGTGTATTTCCCCCCCTGGAACGTGATTTTTAACTGGGGACCCCTCGAAACACGATTGGGCTAGTTTTGGGCTAGTTATGAGTAGCGATTGGGCGGGTTTTCTTGTGAAAACCTGGCAACCCTGATGTACTTGCACATCGGATTTTATGATGCGAGATTAATGTAAACACAGCCCACTGTGAACATCCTTGTAATTCGCTTCAACCTTTTCGAACTTTATGAATGATTATTTTAGGTTCAAGTAGTGCGTCTATAAGGAACTGGAAGCAAGCAGAATACAGCTATTTCTAAAGCATGCAGTGCCATCTGCTGTTAAAAACTAAGCTCAGAATCGATTCAAGAGAGAATCGCGATGCCTTCGGAAAATCTCAGAATCGATGCAGAATCATTTCTCGATTCGCGATGCATCGATTTATTATCCCAGCCCTTAGCCTCTGTGTGACAGCACAGCGACCAGCAGTTTCTGCAGTTCCGCTGTGCCACTTGGCATTCCAAAGTCCCAGTATTTCTCAAAAAAGGCAATTAAAAGGCACAATATGCAAGTTTTTACCACTGGAGGTCACATTTTCAAAACAATAACAAAGGCGGAGCTTGATGACGGTATGAAGGAGAGTGGAATAATGGGAGATGTCGTTTTCACCATCCAGGGATGTATGGAATTCACAAATCATGTTCATGGATGTAATGAATAATTTTTTTTTTATATAACCTGTACCTTCCAAAGTTATTCAAACGGCTAATAAATTATACAGAGAAAGCGGGCAAAGAACATTCAAGGAACAGTATGACTGACTTAAGTTTAGCGAGAGTTTAAGCACTCTCAAAAAACTCCCCTTATAATCAGTAAAGCTGTCTATCTATACACTGTTTGATGAATGAATCTCTTACTTCCATCATACGTACATCTGCACTTTGTTGTTTATGATGAGAGAATTTGCGAGAGAGCAGAATTCAGTCAGCGAGTGTGCGCACAGCGGGTTTCAGCTTTGACTCATCTGAACACCTCTGATTGGCCATTGCGTTCATAAGCTCAACAGACTCATGTGTGATTGGTTTTAATGCACAACACTGCAAAAACATGTAAAAAAGAATCATGGTGCAACACTGAGCAGTAGGGATGTAACGATTCACTCAACTCACGATTTGATTCGATTCACAAATTTGATTTCACGATTCAATTCGATTCACGATTTATTTTTTACAAAATGAGATTTAAGACAAATTATAAATTAAATGTGTCCTTTTATTATTGCTTGGACAAAATACTATACGTTTCTTTGTGAAATTGAAATATAACACTATAATAATATACTAAAATAGCACTTGTAAATTATTGCTCTTTTGATTGCTTCTATTGTTCTTATTTGTTAGTCGCTTTGGATAAAAGTGTTTGCTAAATAACAAAATTTAAATATAATGTAAATTAGGACTGCACGATATATCAAAATTATCGAAATAGCGCAAATGTAAATATCACAACGGCGTGCGATATCATTATCATTTTAATAATAGGCTACTTAAATCAAAACATTGCAAAAGGTCAAAGAAAACAAAATAAGGGGTATCGCCCATCCCTATCGGTCGGTCGTTCGAACATTTGATTTTGGCACGAAGTGCGCGCCATAGAAAACAACTCTTTGCCGTCTCGTCTTGCTGTCTGACTCACACCTGAAGAGCGCGCACAAAACGCATCTCGCACAGCGTCTCTTCAGTTCTGCCGCACACATTCAAAGCGCGCGCACACACAGAGAGACACTTTTCAGACCGAGTTGATTCGTCTTTCGCATCTCCTCCTTATGTTTAAACAGACACACACACAGAATTATGTCAATAGTACCCGTCTCGACGATCATTCTCGTAAACGCAGTTGGTTATGTTTTAAATTAATGTAAACAGCTGAGAAAGAAATCAGATATGTATCATTATACTGGATCCGTGCAGTCGGATTTAAAGGGACAGCAGCCTATAAATACGTGCTGCTGAATATGTCACTAATGTTAACAAAACAACAAAACGGCTATAACAAAGATTAATCTAAATTTTATACATACAGTGAAACCTATGCAGTGTTATTTTACACTTAATTATTAAATTTCTGTACCTGAATACTACCGTTTAT
>NW_015640469.1:452673-456332 GCF_001515625.1 Sinocyclocheilus rhinocerous
TTTTTTTGTTTCTTTGTTCACATTGATGTTAAATTACATTTTCTGATTTGTGAAATTGTGACATTACTTTTTAATTAATGCTAAAACACTGCTGGTCACTTTCAGAATGTGAAACAAATTGGTTATATAATTTTCATTTTTAAATATTTTAAAATATCATTTAAATTGATTTTACACACTTTAAGCAATATCGTATCGCATATAGAATAGCGCATTTTTAACAAGGTATCGCCTATCGCATTTTTCTTCAATATTGCACAGCCCTAATGTAAATGTAAATAACAAAACTAAATTGACATTTTAAAACAAGCCCCAAATCAAATAAATAACACAAATAAAATAAATGTCTTCATATAAACAAACTAAGGCTTTGTCTGTGCTCTTTCCATTTAAAATTAGAGGCAACCAACCACTGCATTTTGTACAGCAGCATTTTTGTCCACGTGTGTTGCCATAGTTTCTACAAGCAGGAACTGATAGCGCGGATATTATTTAAAACTGGAATTTCTCTGGATTTACAAATCATTGGGAACTTTTGGGATAATGTAAGTACACAACTGCATGAACTATATCACACTATATATCACACTGTGCAAGTGGTTTTTGGATATTTTATTACGAAAATCTTACATATTGTGCCTTTAACCAGCATGGGTGCTCAATTAGCCCTTGACTGCACTCTCAAAAAAAAAAAGGTACAAAAGCTGTCACTTACTAATATGTACACTTTATGTAAAAAGTTAACTTACCACATACACAGAGTAAGGAGAAATGTCTGCTAGGATGATGGCGAATGATTTGCAGATCCTGAGCACCAATGAAAAATATCTAATCTTGTCAAATGTGTGGTAAGTACTGCCACTCCATAGTATAGAGTCCTTGTGATCGCGAATCTCAAAAGTGAAAGTAAAATGAGAGCGCGCAATCAAAAGCGGTTTCAATAGCGGCTCCCTGATGTCTGCAATTTATATACAGGCGCCTATATTTACCCAACGATATAATTGCGAGAAAAAGTATTGAAATATTTTTTTATCCTCCCATCTCGTAGGCTATTTATTCCCTTTAGGGTTTCCGTAGTACACTTCATTTCCTTTCCGAACACGGAACTGGGGTGCGGCGGATTGCGGGAGAGGGGGTGGTGGGGGTTGCGGGGAGGAATCACAATGTCAGCTTAATATCGTGATGTCTGTCAGCCATTGGCGATGGACGATGGCATCGTCTATCGGCCCAACACTATTTTGTACCTTTTTTTCTGAGAATGTGAGAGTGAGTTGACTGCTGATCTAGCAGACACAATATGCACCGCTGTTGATCTCCAAATCAAACGCTCTCTTTTTCTCTTTCCAGCTCTTGAGGGAAACCGAGGAAAATCCTTTCTAATCTTCGTGGAAACAAAATTCAACCTGCTTTTTCCCCACAGTGCCGTTTGTTTGCGTTCAAGACCCGGTGCTACAGAGAAGACCCTGTCCCACTCTTCATCAGTGCAACCCTCTACATTGCGAGTAAATCACTCGCATATGCGACTAAATCTTACTCTGGGCGACTAAATAATGTCTAACATTAGCCATTGGCTAATAAATTCTTAGATTTTACACGCCAGTATGTGTGTGAGAGGCGTTCAACACAGATTTTCACTCGATAAACACGCTGACTGAGCGCTTGAGAGTTTCACTCTCCGTCAAACGATCTGTACTATTTTGATGCGCTCAATGGATCATGTCATGTACTCAATGGATGCGCAGTATGTAGCACACAGCGCACCTGTATGACGTACCGTAAACTACTGTGAAGGCGCACGACTCGCCGTCTCTTTACTGATAGCGCTGTGTTTTTCACACATGCAAAGAGAGAGAGCGAGAGTCTTGCATACCACGCTGAATCGACGCGCTACATGTAAACCATATTATTTGTTGTATTTCCTGTCAAAATAACAGAGTTCATTTAGAATTATTCAGCTTTTAAGAACAAGCAGAAGATATGCCGGTTTCTCGGCAGTGGGCGGAGCTTTTATTCTGCTGCTGGCATCATTGTTTATGAATGAAGTGCACAGCAGAGAGGCGTGAATGATCGTGGCTGTCTTCTGTGCGCAACTAAAGCACTAAATTTAGTCACACATTCTGACACACAGCACCGCATCCAACCCAGAGAATGTGCACCACACTGTGCAGCCATTCAACCTACTACTGTAAGAAAACATTGAAACAACTACCTCAGTTTAAAAGAAAATTGAAAGTGGATCTGGAAATGATAAAATCAAGAGAATATGTAGCTATACACGTTATACAAGTCATGCCCTGCCTTCACAAGAAGTAGGGTCCATTTTGGTGTCAGAATATATATCAAAAATAAAACAAGCCTGCAAGTTGTTAATGTCGCCTACATCTCATGGGACAGCCGTGTACTTCCTCTTCTCTGCAAAGGTGTTGCACATTTTAGATTTTAGACATGCCCTGAGCCATAAGCCGACACAGGCTTCTATTATGTCACAGCCTAAGCCATTTTGAGCAGATAAGGGCTGAAATGTGAATAATACCTCATCGTGGTACAAATTCAGCAATCGCTGAGTGCATGTGGTAATATAAGCTTATGGAGCACCTCTGGTACAGTGTCGGTGCATCAGAAAACAACACTGCCCAGCCTTATAGGCAGTCGAGTCTGTCAGAGTCAATCATCTGGAAGCTGTGAGGAAACTTTCATCGTAAATGGGTCACCAGTCTACGGCAATAGTGTATCTCAAGAGCGAACAACTGTATGCAGCAGAGCGGCAATGCACGAATCACAAATCAAATTTATAAAATCACTAGTCTGTAGCATCTCTTCTTTGAATTTTGTCATATACTTATTTGCACTATGCAGCACTAAAAATAAATGAATTAATTAATTAATTCTGAAAAGACCATCTATGATACTGTAAGCCAAAATAAATCACCCCCACATTTTCTGACAACTTTCAGCACTTTCAAAGAAACCACTGACAACCAACAGGAAATTATATCTGAACTATCATTGCGAAACCACTTGATTCACAATTTTTTGCTTTAAAGATGGAATAAGAGCTGCTGTCAAATTATAGGCATGTCTCTTATTAAATAATTATGCTTTGGTTTGATCAATAAAATAAGCAATGTATTTTTAAAAAAAAGGTATTTTAAAATATTGAACACTGACAATAGTGTTTGTATTTTTGAAAAACTTGCTGAAACAACACTTAGTTTAAGGATGAGCTGAAACAACTGTGCACGATATAAAACTCCAGGCCTGGTTATCAACCTGCTCGAGCAACCAAAGACATGAGAGAGCCACAATAAATTACAAACTATCATTTAGCTTATCGTGATACAAACTATGTCACCACCCTGACATTTTTCATTAGAATCAGCTACTGATCTTGTCACCAATATGATAATGGATGACACAGAAAGCAATCACAATCATTTATCAGCAACTGCGGTTTCACAATGTGTGCAGAAGGAAGGTCTAGATACACGAAGACATTCAAAACACCATATTATTGCAATGCATAGGTGAAAACTAGGGCTGCACGATAAATCGCATGCGATGTTTAACGCGCATCTTATCAGTAAAGCCGGTTCTGTAATCAGCGGTAAATCTCCATCACCTGCGGGCTTTCACATGGAGCAGCATTAACTACACAGAGC
>NW_015640469.1:456479-457424 GCF_001515625.1 Sinocyclocheilus rhinocerous
AACCTTGCGCGCGGTATACAAACGAACATGGAACAATACATTTATTAATCTGTGTCAATGTTAGTTAATAAAAAGACAATCGTTCAGTATTTGTTAGGGCTGCACGATAAATCGCATGCGAAATCACACTGAGCAGCATTAACTACACAGAGCCGTTGTTCACTGACGAGCTGCGCCAAACCACGTTCATATTCGCGCGATTTTTTGCGCAGCTCATCAGTGAACAACGGCTCTGTGTAGTTAATGCTGCTCAATGTGAAAGCCCGCAGGTGATGGAGATTTACCGCTGATTAAAGAACCGGCTTTCTGACAAGATGCGCGTTAAATATCGCATGCGATTTATCGTGCAGCCCTAGTGAAAACCATACTCTACAACTAAAAAAATGATGCAGTGGCAGAACACAGAGAAAAAACTTGACATGAGACTATATGTATATATCTCATGAGGAAAAGTGGTAAAGTTATATGGCTAACCCATAACTAAATAGCACAGCCTCAGAATACATAACCGCACATTCTGCAAGAGGAAGTAAAATATATCATATGAAAGTCACAACAGTGACTTGATAAGAGTGTCTGTTAAATGTAAATAATATACATATGAACAAATACATGTGCTAGTTATCATGAATGCTTGTCAATGGTCTGTCTCAAAATCTAGTAAGCTGTCCACCTTCACTGTCCAAAATGTAAAGAAACTAAAAATGCTACAGTAAAAACCTAATACCTGGTTAAATGCTAGTTAATTTATAATATACAGTAAAAAAAAATTGGTAACAGTAAAATATCTTTTAAAAATTTATATTTTATGTTGTTGTTTTTTTGTAAAAAAAATTTTTTACAAAAAAATGAAATATGAATTATGAAAGATTATATGTTACACAGACAATATATTTAACAAGATTATATATATATATATATATATATATATATATATAAATTATG
>NW_015640469.1:457540-468220 GCF_001515625.1 Sinocyclocheilus rhinocerous
ATATATATATATAAATTATGAGTATAATGTATGAATTTCTTATTTTGTTATCAGTTATGTACACTGGATAGCTGTAAGTTAAACTAAATTAAATTGTAAAAGACTGCATTTTTGGGAATCAACCCTATAGAGGTAGATAGCCAACTACTTTTTGAGACATAGCCATTAAGATGATCACAACAGAGCTGCAACCATCCCATGTTAGAAGTGCTTTCCCATCATGAATTACTAACATACATGATACATGTGTACGAGATGAATCCTTACTGGTTGGTGGGCGGCGCTGAGAGGGGGAAAACAACCTCCTCTTCCTCATATTCTGGCCCATCCTGTTGATCACTTTCATCCACACTGCCTTGCGCCCCGATTCCAGACGGCGGAGGGGGCGGCGGTAAAGGTGGGAAGACCGTGGGCCCGTCGGTGGGCGACATCCGGCTGCTGCCCGGCCCATCCGAGGAGGGGGACTCGGAACCGGCAGCGGCAGCAGTTCTCCCCGTGAGATCCTCTCCTCCAGCGCTCGGGTAGATCATCATGTCAGGATCCGTCACCCGTGCTCGCTCGGGTTTGCTGTAAAGAGGAAAGTGAGTCGAGTCGGGGCCTCTGCTGCCGTCCGATCCCCTGTCCTCGCCCCTCACCTCCATGCAGAAATCAAGAAGACAGCCTGAGCGTCTTCTCCAAGTCTGTTAAAGCGTCTTCTGCTTCCAGTCTTTTAAAGCGACGGGAGAAAGTTTCCTGGAGAAGAGCACACTCACTCTCTCTCTCTCTCACACACACACACACACACACACTCCGCTCAGCGGCTAACACATGAGTTTAGGTCTTCATTGTTTCCTGAGTTTCACCAAGAGAAGAAGGGCTTTTCTGAAATAATGCAGGTTAAATGTCCGTGTAGAAGAAAGGATGGTGTATCGAGGCCCTGGTTCGGTCTGGTGTCAGTTGTGGGCTTTTATTGTCAGTCTTTCGGGGTTGTTATTTTGTTTGCAGTGAGTTCAGAAAACGCGCCGATCTGCTACTTTGGACGCTTCGCAGATGATCGCGGACGTCTGACACGCTTCTCCTCGTTCGATTCCTCTCAAAGAGTGCGTTAAAGTGTATTCTTCAGCCGTAAATGGTCTTTTCTTCTCGAGATTGCTGGACTGGTGGAACATTTGCCACAGCTGCTCCCAGTCCCACTCCTCTCCCTGCGCGTCCCTGCTCATGCGCAGACCAGGCTAGCAGATCACCGAACCGACGCATTCACATCAGTGAGCTCGGCATTCGTATCGTACATCATTTCCTCATATGCAAAACACACCGCCTCACTCTTGATACCGCAGCGTAATGATTTATGTACGTCAACAGTTTGTCCTTTTAACCTAGGCTAATATAGACTAGACTATAGGCGCGTTTGTACTAATAAACTAGTTGTTGTTTTGTGAAATCATACCGCAGCTGAGTCATGGTTTCTGCACGTGTGAGTGTGTGTTCTTTTTGTAGTCATTGTAACTATTTGTGTGCTATTTCTGATCCCTGCCTGTCATAGACAAATAATTTCTGTTCTTACATCAACAGACATTTCTGCACTGCAGTAGGTAAAATTTAGTGTTATTTAAAAAACTAACAAGAATAAAACAGAGTGATCTTGTGTCTGCCTAAATGTTTACACTGTAGGCTATGTATTGTATGTATATGTATGTTGCTCTTAAAGTCGAAAGCGGATTGATTGTCCCCATAGCATCTAAATACAATTTAAAGTAAAACAATTATTAATTTACTATTTTATTTTTTATCTAAGCATGATTCAAATAAACATTTTTTAAGTCAATTTGAATTTAAAATATTTATTTTATGTGTTATATCATTTTATTATTTAATTACATTTTACAATATGAATTAATATAAATGTTTATGAATTTGTCAGTTAAAAAAAAAAAAGACTTTATTTCCATTTGTATATTTGAATTAAATTGACAACAAATTTCCTCATTTTATTTTTAACTGTCACTAGACCTCCATAACTGGGCTGGTGTTTATATACCTTAAAAAGTTGAGACCATATTTCACAGCTGTGCTTGAGAGGAGGCAGAGATGTTGCTGTTTGTAAGTAATCAGGCAATAATCTGATGTAGCCATGGGAACTTGCAGGGCTTGCAGATGCATCTGTGTTCATTGTTCCTCATCTACAGTCAAAACATATCTGCCTCCAGTGCTGAGGACACTATATAAAGCTCAGTGATATTTCTCAAATGTCAAAGTAGGCGACCAAACACTTGCCTCTGTCATGTTGATATGAACACAGCCTGTACATTGTTGTGTCCATCCCTGTAAAGTGTCATAAGTGAAATTATATTTTATGCTCTAATAAACTGGATTTTAAATTGAATATTGGGACATCAGTATCAACAAGTGTGCCAATTTGAGAACATATCTTGAACTGAATTGTTTTGTATATTTTGTTAATTTACTTAAGAAAAATATTTTTTTTTCTTGCTTTCTCTCTTTTTTCAGTTTAATTGTCTAGCTTGCATTTCATTTTTACAAACTGATTCTTAAATAGCAGTGTACAGACACTATACAATTCCAAAGTGTTTAGGGTTTGCAAGATTTTTGAAATTTTACAGCAAAGCTGCCTTTATATGATACAAAACAGTAATATTGTGAAATATTATTGCAATTTTAATTGCTTTTCATTTTAATATATTAAAATGTAATTTATTCCTGTGATGGCAAAAGCTGAATTTTCAGCATCTTTACTCCAGTCTTTAGTGTCGCATGATCCTTCAGAAATCATTCTAATATGCTAATTTGCTGCTCAAGAAACATTTTAATCAATGATGAAAACAGTTGTGCTGGTTAATATTTTTGTGGAAACTGTGATCTTTTTTTTCATGATTCTTTAAAAGTTAAAAAGAACAGCATTCATTTGAAATAGAAACATAAATGTCTTTACTGTCAATTTTGATCAACATATCCTTCAGGAAGTTAGATGATTGCTAATGGGTTTATCACAATTTGGAGCCAACAACATTAAATAATCTTAATGGCATAAATTGACGCCACATAATAATACAATCAAATAAGAATCAGAATGAAAAATGTTATAGATGAATTCATAATTTCAGTACATCCAATATTATCAGTTCTTAGCAGATTCTTAGAGATTATAATAATACTAATAATAAAATAATAAAAAAACTGCACATTTTTCTATGATGTTTTTTCTCCTAGACAGACAGAACACTATAACATACTGTCAGGAAACTGTGCAAGATAATAACCCTCTCCCATACATTCTGTAATAATTCATTCCTTTGTGCTCAAAGTAGGAGTGAGGCCATGTTTTCTCAGTGGTGTGATTGGGCCGTGCTGCGGGAAGCCAGCTTGTGTTGTGTGGATGATTTGTAGGGAAGAGGGATGGCTCTTTGTCCTGCTGCACAGGCTGCTGCTGCCATGGTGTCTGCCAGACTCGCGATAATAAGATTCAAAGCAGGGGGCAGATAATCGTCCATCTTAGAGTGTTAGCCAAGTGGAGGAGCACGAGCACCTGCTGATGACTACTAGCCCCTCACTTTGTTATTATGGACATATTTCTGTGTGTGTGTGACTCTGCTGAAGCCTCTTGCTACATAGTGCAAGAATCCAGATATTTTTTTGCTAAGAGCAGATCATTGGGATCTCTTGCACCACAATTGCTTTCCAAAGTCTGTATATCAGCAACAACCAGTAAGGTCAAGAAGGTCATGTTTTCATGTCCGTCGCATCCCCACTTCTGTGTCTTTTAATTAAAAATGTCAAAAATAATTAGAAATGTCACTTGGTTTGGCATTTTGTTGTTTTGTAATGCAATGACAAACATTTAAAAATGTACAAAACAAACTATTCTGGGGCCACTGTATAATGTAGCATTGAATAAGAACTATTTTATTCTACACTTTTCTAAAACAAATTGTTCTAAAAGGGGGTTTCGCGGTGATACTAGAAGAACCATTTTGGGTTCCCCAAAGAACCTTTCAGTTCTTAGTGTGACGAATGATTTAATAGCCTAAAGAATGACAATGAAGAACCTTTGGTGCAACTAAGAGCTTCCATTGATGTTGAAAGGGTCTTTATGGAACTGTATGCCAATTTATGTTAAGAGTATGTCCAAAATATGTCCAAAATCAGTCAGTGCCCTTAAAAATGAATGATGTGATCATTTCTGTTTTGATGTATGGCAGCATGATCTTAAGACCATGGTAAGAAGCATTTATATTTTTCTGAACACTTTCCCAGCTAACAAAAGTATGTTGTACAAACATTTAACGTTCCCAGAAATGTTGTTTTTGAATGTTTTCTTAATGTTCAAAACATCCAATTTTTTAAATCAAAAATAAATGAAAACACCTTTTCAGAATCAGAATCAGAAGAGCTTTATTACTAAGTATGTTTACACACACAAGGAATTTGACTTGACGACAGGAGCTTCCAGTGTAGAAGAAAGTACAAACATAGTGCAGACATACATGATAGTGCAGACATACATAGGAATAACACAGTAGGGATGCAATATAAAACTAATATAAAAATATATATTAAAAAAATAAACATTAAATAATGTACTATATACAGAAATAGAAGTATAGGAAAAAATGTAATTGTTTAGATAAATGTACCGATATGTTATTTACGGTTTAATATAACTATGTCAGATAATGTTAGTTGTGATGGACGATGTATAGTTATGAAAGATTAATTGTTCAGGCTGAATATGGCCTGCGGGAAAAAACTGTTCTTGTGCCTGGCTGTTCTGGTGGTCAGTTCTCTGTAGCGCCGACCAGAAGGCAACAGTTTGAAGAGAGAGTGGGCTGGGTGGGAGGGGTCCAAGGTGATTTTTTTAGCCCTTTTCCTCACTCTGGAGATGTAAAGATCTTGGAGGCTGGGCAGAGGGGCACCAATAATCCTCTCAGCAGTCCTGACTGTCCGTTGTAGTCTCTTGATGTCTGATTTGGTAGCTGAACCAAACCAGACAGTTATGGATGAACACAGGACAGACTCGATAGCAGAGTAGAACTGTTTCAGCAGCTCCTGTGGCAGGCTGAATTTCCTCAGCTGGCGAAGGAAGTACAACCTACTTTTTTTTCTTGGTGTAACTTATAGTCAAAGGAAGACGATGATAATGAAACAATATGAAGGTTAATTAATAGCTCAGAAGGTAATCCACATGCAAAACAGTATGCATAGCACAAACAACAACCGACAACAGAAGAGTGAAAAAGAGCAACATAAATTAGGGTGACCATACGTGCCATTTTCCCAGGATGCGTCCTGGCCAGGATTTCTATATTGCCTAAAATATCTAGGTTTTGGCTTTGTTTGCGTGTGCAGACCGATCGGTGTATGACATCAAAGTACCATACAGACGGTTATGCTTTCGAAACGCTCTCGAGGTACTTTGATGTCAAACACTGATCGGTCTGAGCCGCACTGCTTTTAAGTCGAACACACCTAATATGTACGCGTAATTGCATCGCTTTGACCGTAGATCCCACCTTCTCACACACCATGATTGGTCCATTATGTACAATGCTTGCATGTTATTGGTCAAACTACTTTTCGATCATTACCTTCAGCAAGCATGAAACCAGGAAAACAAAGCCAAAACAAATCCTGGCTAGGACGCGTCCTGGGAAAATGGCACGTATGGTCACCCTAACATAATACAAGGCAAATGAGGGAACTAATGAATAACACCTGTGATGTTTAATGAATGTCCATGACAACAAATGAGAGGCAGGAAACTGAAACCAAGGAACACCGGAATTACAGAATACAAACTAAAAGTGCATGAAAACTAACTAACTAAAGAGGAACGTGACATTATTCACCCTCCCGGAAGGCGAAAAAAAGGGAGGCATGGTGGGGGTTCTGGAGGTAGGCGAAGAGATGGTGCAGAGATGGTGAAAGATGGTGATGGAGGCATGGTGGCATCCAGACAATGAGTCCCCGGCGGTACAGTTGGTAAGTGTCTGATGGCACAGACCCAGAGCAGAACAGGGATGCCAGTCCAGGGCGGTGTCGATGGAGGGAGGCACCATGGTGGAGGTAAGGCTGACGACACCAGGGGGCCAACTGACAGAGACAACGCCGATGCAGGATGAGTCCAGAGCGGAGACGGAGAGAACAGGGTGAAACCAAGGATCCGGATGGCCAAGTTGGAGTTGACGGCTCCTGCGATTGAGGCGGAGGTGGGGATCTGGAAGACCGCGGTCCAGATGGAGCTACTGAGTACCAAGGAGGAGCCAGAGGGAAGGAGGAGCCCGACTGAGTCAGAGAGATGGAGGGATGAGGCGAAGCTAGAGGAGTGGAATCCCATAGAGGTGGAGGGTTGATGACTGACCAAGGTGAAGCCGGACGGATGGAGGAGCACGGTGGAGCTAGTGGGATGATGGGCCATAGTGGAGACGAGGGAGCTAGGAGCCAAGGCGGAGCCGATGGGTTGAAGGTCCGAGGTGGAATCCAGGCCTAGGAGGCTAGAGGCAGAGACAGGGGATCCTCAAGACAAGGCAGAGCTGGAGACTGGAAGACCCACAGCGAGACAAAGCTCCAGGATGGCACTGACTGAGGGTGAGCTGAGGGGCTTAAAGAACCCAGTGGATAAAGGGCAGCAGGAATGGAAGATATATAGAGAGGAGGCAGGAGAGGGAGGTTGGGTGGGCATACAGAAGAACAGGAGCTGGGCAGAACCATTAGCGATGACTCAGAGGATTCACTTGACTCAGAAGACTCAGAGCTAGAAGGAACCAGCGGGAAGACAGATGATTCAGGACAATCCAGGAAATTATCCACTTCAAAATAATCCACAATACTTCCAGAGGCCAGTTGTAGCTTACCCTCAACAGCAGGAGTGTGGGCGGGGTTTCGATCCATCCCCTCGTACTCCACTAATACTCCCTCCGGCACGTGCGGTGTTGCCGGCTCACACACGTGGTCAGATGCGTCAAATAAATGTTCAAGACAACAAATGAGAAGCAGGAGACTGAAACCAAGAAACACTGGAATTACAGAATACAAACTAAAAGTCCATGAAAACTAACTAACTAAAGAGGAATGTGACACTTGGTTATTCAAATGTTGGAGAAAACATTAAGACAATGTGTAATCTATATATATATATATATATATATTGTATGTATGTGTGTGTAAATATATATATATATGCCTTTGAAACTCCATCTCTTAGTATGTTTCGGTCCTCCCATTGTTGTCTTTGAAAGCATGTGCTACAAAATATGGACTGTCCACACCAGACTTATCAGAGCTCCCCTGACGGACTGAGAGAAGCAAACAGGCACACATCCATGATGCTTTACTGCTGGGACACCTCAGGCTACACAGAATGGTGTTCTTCTTTTATATTGTACTGCAATTAGATTTTTGTTCTCTGTTACAATGGTTTCATTAAATATTTACAATGCACACAGAGAGCTCTCCAAAGGACGGCTGTGCAGTAACACAACTAGTGTAAAAAAAATGATTAAAGCAAGAACATTGGCCTCTAAAATGAAGTATAATAAAATGACATGATTCAATTGATTTGGAAGACAGTCAAGTCAAGTCAAGTTTATTTGTACAGCGCTTTTCACGAGTGTATTGGTTATCAACCATGTACTGATTAATTATGTCAGTGATGTGCATTTAGTTATCACCTAAAATGAATTATGGAAATTTTTTCACTCTGAACAAAGACACCAACAGATTTCATAAAAACAGCTTATTTGGTTCTGAGAAAAAAGAATGAAGTAGAACAAGATATGTGTGATAATCTAATTTATTGCCATATTGAGCACATAACATGTCTAATTTTCAAGGTGTTCAAGAATCATTACACCAAATAGAGCTTTGTCACTAAATGACATGTAAGCATGGCTGAGTGGGCTATTCTGGGAGAAATAATTTTTAAAGAGTGAGAGTTATTCAGAGGTGTGGGTATAAACATTATTTGCTTTTTAATAAATGAGAGCCACGTGAGTGCTGCAGCACTATTAATTAAACAATATACTGTGAATTACACACACACACACACACACACACACACACATATATATATATATATATATATATATATATATATATACACACATAGCCTACTCTTACACACACACTAAAGGAGTATTGTCACTTTAAGAAATTAGTTTTATGGCACTGCCCCTTGCAGCAGAGCAGCTTTAAGGTAATTTACAGATGATTTTTCAGTAAGCCTGCATGAGTTGCTGTCTCTGGGAATCTTTTCCTCTTAAACTTTACTAGGCTGAAATATCAATAACAAGACAGACTGAAAGGCTCTCAGAAGACAGGCTTCTGAAAAATAATGCCAACTGGATGACATCATCAAAGCCTGAGAGCTCCACAGTCAACATAAATTCAAAATGGAGTGGTTATTTATTTACTTTCCTTAATGTACGTTCCTGGTCTTATTGTGCATGATTATCTCAAGTAAAAAAAATAAATAAATTAATTAAAAAAAAAATATATATATATATATATATTTTTTTTCTTCTTCTTTTATTTAAATGCTCTACCTTTAAAATGACTCTGTTCTTTGGATGATGTTGCAAATTCTTTTCAATTTTCATCTCTTCCCCTCAAACCACCTCATCTGCTTTATATAGCAGATGAGGCCACATCTGCTATATAAACTCCACTTTTCATGATCCTTGGAACTGAAATAGGCCTACATCAGATTATGAAAATAAAATAGGTTGTGAACTGTGTTTAATTTTGACTTAAATACTACAATTTTAAAAGCACTTGACATTGTTGTATTGATATTATTTAAATAAACATTTATATAAAAGTTGTTGCAGTACTTTTTTAACTTTTAACTTTTTTTTACTGTAATCACTTCCAGTTAATATGTTAATATGACTTAGTTGTCATTTAGATGTTTGCATATGTAAACCTAATTCATGATTCTTGCTCATTAGATAATCTATTTGAGTTAATAAGTTAATATAAGAGCACAACAGCTCAAGCTCAAACTATTATAATTATTATAGAATCATTAAAGAATAAGCATGATGTCACAATTAATTCATCTTTTAATTTCTTCTGAATATGTCTAAAAACTTGAAAGAAGAAGTCCAGATTGGTTATGAATGAATTTTTAAACATATGATTTGCATAAACCATATGTCATGTCGTTTCGCAATACGGCAGCATGTGCATTGATGTTTCAGTTTATAATCCCTGCCTCAGGCTAGATTCTGTGATGTAGCATGCTTAAAATCTTCATTCTACTGGTGTACATTCCACCTAATGACTGATATAATGAGGTATTAAAGGGTTAGTTCACCCAAAAATGAAAATGAGACCATAAATTACTCACCCTCAAGTCAGGGGCCGGTTGCATAAAAGGTTTAGACTAGTCTTAAAAGTTAGTCAGCTAATTTTCTCTTTAAGGCAGGTCACTACTGATTGTTTAGAGACTTAGGAGTAGTGTGACTATACGTGCCATTTTTCCCGGACGCGTCCTTGCCAGGATATGTTTTGGCTTTGTTTTCCTGTTTTCATGCTTGCTGAAGTTAATGATCGAAAAGTAGTTTGACCAATAACATGCAGGCATTGTACATAATGGACCAATCATGGTGTGTGTGAGAAGGTGGGATCTATGGTCAAAGCGATGCAATTACGTATACATAGGATGTGTGTTCGATTTAAAAGCAACGCGGCTCAGATCGATCAGTGGTTGACATCAAAGTACCTCGAGAGCATTTCGAAAGCATAACCGTCTGTATGGTACTTTGATGTCACACACCGATCGGTCTGCACACACAAACAAAGTCAAAACCTAGATATTTTAGGCAATATAGAAATCCTGGCCAGGACGCGTCCTGGGAAAATGGCACGTATGGTCACCCTACAACTGATGCAACCGGCCTTTGATGTGAAGCATAGTAGCCACGTTATGTTGAGTGACAGTGCATCTGTTTAGCCAGTGTGTGTTTTAAAGGTACTTATCATTTTGCATGAGGGCCTAATGGACTGTTTGTTTTTTTGCAGCAGCAGACGGCATCGGCAGTTTGGGAACCGAGCAGAGCCACATCACAGTTCCCTTGGCCGATCCCGGCGCTTGGGCCACCGCCATGAATAACCTGGGCATTGTGCCGATGGGCTTAACCGGGCAGCAGCTGGTATCAGGTAAAACCCTGCGCCCTCCCTCCAGTATGCTAATCCTGCTGTTTCATCCACAGCTCTCCCTGCTCTTCCCTTTCACGGCAGGGGGAATATAAAGCAGATATTAAACTGGGGTTCCCATATTCCCTCTGGCAAGCAGCACAGGCACCAGCCTCTCCAGCCAAATATGTGACCTTTAGAAGCAACACTACACATTGGATGTTACATTGAAGCATGTTACAGTTTGTTGAGCTTTATTCTTCAGCTGAGATACTGGATTGTTGCGGCTCTGAAAAGCTCACGTCCTGGTGTGATGGTGGCACCCACCGCTTTCTCGCCTTAAGCCCTGGGCACTGGTCTCAATCCTCCCAGCTGACTGAAGCTGTTTGTCCGAGAACTGGACTGCTTTCCTCATTGCTGTCTCTGATTGGCCAGTGATCATCAGTGGCCATCTGCAATCATAACAGCTCTGCTGCTTTTGTAAATGTTAGCTGCACAGAAATGGTCTCTTATAATCATGATTTTATCTCAAATAAGCTGTGGATGCAG
>NW_015640469.1:468285-473173 GCF_001515625.1 Sinocyclocheilus rhinocerous
TAGATTAGTCTAAGTTGAATCCAAAAAATAAGACTGATTACCCTTTGGTTAACTGCTAGTTGGTCAGACTAGTACTTAAGACACTGTCTTAACATAGAGGCTAAGTTTATGCAACTGGGCCCAGGTGTATATGACTTTATTCCTTTAGAAGAATCCAGTCTGAGTTATATAAAAAATTGTCTTTGATCTTTCAAGCTGTTTAATGGCACTCAGCAGGTGTTGCAGTGCATCAGTCCAAAATAAGTTAAATAAAAAGCACCCATCCATTAAAAAAAGTGTCTCCTTTTGCTAAAGTAAGGAAACTTTGCTTCCTTTGCTCCTGTTAACAAACGTTGGTTTTCACGAGACTCACCAGCGCATGCGCAATGCTGACCTCATACGTCATCAGCCCGGAACTGCTTCTGTGTACCAATTACGTATACATAGGATGTGTGTTCGATTTAAAAGCAACGCGGCTCAGATCGATCAGTGGTTGACATCAAAGTACCTCGAGAGCATTTTGAAAGCATAAGGAACCGTCTGTATGGTATTTTGATGTCATACACCGATCGGTCTGCACACGCAAACAATGCCAAAACCTAGATATTTTAGGCAAAATCGAAATCCTGGCCAGGACGCGTCCGGGAAAAATGGCATGTATAGTCACCCTACTTAGGAGCCATTTAGGGATTTACAATATAGAATCTTAATGAGATTGTGACAAGTGCTTAAGGATACTGAGCTCTACTATTACCATTGTGGCCCTGAACAAGGCACTTAGTCCCGAGCTGTGACAGAGATTCTGCAGTTAGGATGACAAGCATTTGTTAAATTAATCGCAATGAATGTTATCTGCTTATGTAAACAATGGGGTTCAAACTCTGAGACCAATGAATTATTTACATTTGAAATGAAGTGAAGGTGGACTGGTTGTTAGGTAGGCTTGACCGTCACCATGGAGTGTAGGTAAGAACCTTCAGACAGGAATCCAGTCGCCTTATAAACAGGTAGTTTGGGGTCACCGGATCTGGATCCACCACATCAGAGGAGACATACTCTAGTGGTTTTGCATTGAGAATGGCCTCAACCTCTACATGGAGTGTTCTGAGGACTTCTTCTGTGAGAATTTGGGACCCTACTGTGGTATGTAGGGCAGTTTTAACTGAGCGGATTTCACACTCCCACATACCTCTGAAATGTGGTGCATTTGGGGCATTGTAATGGAACTGTATCTTCTGTTTCACTAACTGGGTTTGAAGATGTGGACTCACGGCAGTGAAAGCTGTCTGTAGCTCTTTATCACCTCCTTGGAAATTGGTTCCCTGATCTGTCAGGATTTCAGAGGGGCCAAAGCAATCCACCCCTGTGGAATAGAAAGTTATTTTCATGAGGCAGAGTCTGGTGGGAGGGAGTTCTGCCATCTTTGGAATGTTCGGTTTAGCTTTCAACCTTTGACATTCAACACAGGAATGTTGATGGCAACGTATTGCTTCTCTCCCTCTGAGGATCCAGTAATATCTTTGCATTTCTATGAAGACCCTTCCTAGACTGCTTTATAAGAAGGTTGGTAATAGGGTGCTTTGGGTCCAAGACTATGGGATGTACTGTATTGTAACTCAAGTGGGTGGCTTGGCGTAGACGTCCTCCTACACGGATGAGTGCAGTTGATTCATCCATCTCGGGTGAAAATGTGAGTAGATGTCTGAATGAAGGGATTGACTTACCACTTGTGCGAGTATGATACTCTGTAGGAAAACTGCCTAATTGGGCCTCAATAAACTTCCTCCAGCCTGCAGGGACTCCGATGCTCCTGGTTCACCTGTTTTTCCTACTGCCCCATGCATGGATCTGCAAGTAGCCTCTAGGAGTTCCTCAAAGGTTGAGAACTGGTTAGGATCTGGCGGTGATGATCCAGTATCAGCTAAAGTGAGGCCACACAATTTAGTAGTATGGAGCTCAGTGGTGTCCTTGTTTAGTTCAATGGCAGGGCTTTCTGGCCATGATTCAGGTGGGCTAACTTTGCTCCAGTGAGAGTGGCACAGAGCTCAAGCCTAGGCATTGATTGTTGCCTTTTTGGAGATACTCTAGATCTGGCATGGATGAATGCCAGCTCAACCTGTCCTTGGTGTTCACTACGGAGGTATGCTATTGACCCATAGGCTGCCTTGGAGGCATCACAGAACATGTGGAGTTTTCGTTTCACCTCTGAAACATCTAGTGCAGCTGATACATTACACCAAGGCATGGTGATCAGTGGTAGATACTCCAGTTCAGCTTCCCATCTTTGCCAGGCCTGCAGCTGTTCAGAAGGAAGAAGGGGGTCATCCCATTCTCGTTCCTTTACCTACAACTGCCGCACTACGATTTTAGCCCTAGTGGTGAAAGGGATTATGTAGCCCAGGGGGTTGTACTGGCTGGCGAGGACTCTGTAGATGTTTCTCATTGTTACCTCATGATAGGATGGCAGGGGATGGCAGTAATGAAGCGTGTCTGGTATGCAATGCCAGCTTAATCCCAGGGTCATTTCTTGTGGGTCTGATTGACTGTCGTGTCCACAAATCCATAACTCAGTGTTTTCTGATCTGGCCTCTTCAGGGAGATGGTTAACCACTTTGGCCTCCTTGCTTGCCCACTGATGGATTTCAAACCTGCCTGAAACCAGTAGGGACCTTAATCTCTCAATCACCTCACGGGCTTCGACTGAAGATGCAGTGCTCTGTAAACAGTTGTCGACATAAAAGCACTGTTCAACTGACTGTCATATCTTCTCACCCTGCTGGCGATGGGTGAAAACATGTCTCTGAACTGCAAATGTTGCACATCATGGGATACAGGGTGCGACGAATGGAAGGACTTGCCACTCATACACATCTTGTATGTTGTAGGTTTTCCAGGCTTTAGGTTCTGCCACAAGAACCGTAGGAGGGGTTTATTTTTTGGGGAGCAGACAGACCTGGAGCAACATCCCTTTGATATCTCCACTGATGGCTACTTGATGTTCTCTGAAGTGAATTAACACTCCAAGGAGAGAGGGGCCCAACGTAGGTCCAGGTAACAACTGTTTGTTTAGATTTTCCCCATTGTAGGTGTATGAGCAATTGAACACCACTCTGTGTTTCCCATTGTGGGTCACAATATGGTGGGGCAGATACCATGATTCTGTAGACAGGGCTGTTTCTTGAAGTGTTATTTTAGTGGCGTAACCAGTGCTCTCCAGTTTTTTTATCTCTTCTTGGTACTTGCTAGCTAATCATGGGTACTTGGCTAACCGACGTTCAATGTAATGGAGGTGGCACATCATGGCTTCCTTTGGAGCATGTAGCAGAGGCATCAAAAGTGGGGTGGCGTATCGGTAGGGTGACCATACGGGCCATTTTTACGGGATGCACCTTTGCCAGGTTTTCTATATTGCCTAAAATATCCAGGTTTTGGCTGTTAGCACTGTGCAGATTGATCGTTGTATGACATTATTTCACGAGAGCTATAGAGAGCAGAGCAGACGGCTCCTTATGCTTTCAAAACGCTCTCGCAGTACTTTGGTGTCATACAACGATTGGTGCGCAGCTTCAAGTCGAACGAACGAACAAACACGTGCAAGTATTTGCATCGCTTTGATCGTTCTCACCTTCTCACGTGCGACGCGCCACGATTGGTCGATTATGTACAATACCTGCATGTTATTGGTCAAACTACTTTGGATGTTTTAGGCAATATAAAAATCATGGCCAGGACGTGTCCCGTATAAATGGCACATATGGCCACCCTACGTATCGTCAACTCCATCTTTTTTCTCCCGCACTGTCTGTGTCTCTAGCATTTTCAGCTATTCTTGGTCTTGTTGTGACCTTACTACCATCTTTTCATTGTGATAAGGCATGATGTCTATCTGCCATAGCCTTTCAACTTGATGATACAGTTCTGCAGATGGTGAGCAGTTAGATGTGAACAGAGACTGCGAGACTGGGAGTTGATCCTGGAGATGTTTTGAAGGTGTGACTGACTCTGCATGTGCTAACACCAGTCTGTGAGCATTAGGTACCTTCACATATTTCAGAAGTATGGAGTGCTTATAATGCTCTTTTGGGAGTAGAGCAGATTGTCCAGAGTGATCCTGAGTTCAACATACTGGGCTCTGTCCTCCTTAATGAAGTCTGAGAAAGTGGAACCTTCTGCTGTTGGAAGCCAATATAATGAGAGTTAGGAGGTGTAGGGCACAGCATCAACCCTGGGCTGAGATGTTGTAGCTGGGTATGAAGATTGTGGCACTGGCATTGTTGGCATGTGTGTATGATTTTTAGTCTTTGACGCACACAACTCTGGCAGGAATTAGGAGGTAAGCAAAAACACAAACCATCTCTCTGTGACGGAGTGAAAAGAAAATTAAAAGTTATTTAGCACAGTCACCAGACCAATGCTGTTGTAACGAATCCAGTCCACTGAAGGCAAGTGTAGTGAAGAACCTAAGTGCAGTTTCTTTACAGGTGAAATCCAAACATCCAAACATAATCCGAGACTTGACTTGACATGACACCAACAGTGTAAGCAGACCCACTCATTCTCAAAGCAAAATCTATATGTTGCTCAAGAGTCCAGTGAGGAGTATTGCGTGGCATTAAACTTGATATGTCCTTAATTAAACCAAAACGCAAAATGTCTTTTAGGAAGGTTTCATTAAAGTCTACCTGATAGTAAAGCTCACAGAAATCTGCCATATATTCCTCAACTGAGCGATTACCTTGACGGAGGCGAACTAGGCGATCTGCTGGGTTCATTTTTGCGCTTGTGTATTCTGTAACGAATCCAGTCCACTGAAGGCAAGTGTAGTGAAGAACCCAAGTGCAGTTTATTTACAGGTGAAATCCAAACATCCAAACATAATCCGAGACTTGACTTGACATGAACAGACTTG
>NW_015640469.1:473546-479922 GCF_001515625.1 Sinocyclocheilus rhinocerous
CACATACACAAGGCAGAGATACATGAGGGCAAGGGAAGCATGACACTGACAGCATGAAACAAGTACAAAATAAAAGACATGAAAACATGAACAAGACAAAACCCAAACACCACATTACAGCTGTGTTTCGACTGGCTACGTAGCTCACTACGTAAGCTCTCCAGGAATCAAATATCCTCACACAATATTTTGCCATGTATGATGTGAATAAGAAGTATGTCCAGCAGAGGGCACAGATGATCTTCCTCTTCTACAGGAAAAAGTTTTAGAATAATAAAACATAAAAAAATTTTAAAAAGTTATTATATAGATATGAAATTCTTAATATGGTGCTATTTCCAGGTCACTAATCAAATAATCAAATTTGTGACATTACCCACTTTCACACATTTAACTTGGTAAATTATCATAAAATTGTCAGACTGACTTTTACATATCTACTGTTCACACAAGCCACATGTTTCTGCCTTTTTTACCATTAAAGGGGTCATATGATGTTGCTAAAAAGAACATTATTTTGTTTATTTGGTGTAATGAAATGTGTTTATGCGGTTTAAGGTTCAAAAAACACATTATTTTCCACATATTGTACATTATTGTTTCTTTGCACAAAATATCGGTAAGTTCTGTGATGTCAATCACCTGAAATGACCTTTAAACAGTGCAATGTTTTTTTTTTTTTCAAGTGCTCAGATGATGAGTTTATCAGTCCAATGTGACAGCATTTTTTTTACCTTATGAGTGAAAGGCATAAGGGGCCAATCACACAGACCACATTTTTGGCTTTAAAAGCATGAGATGCTGCACAATAGTAACATTTTTAATAACACAGCACTTTTGTATGAGACTCTGAAAAAGCAGAGAGGTGTGGCGTGACACATTTTTCACTCAAATTGTTATGCTGGTAATGTAATTTGTAATTTTTTATTTTTTTTTACTACATTACAAAAGATTGCAAATAAAATTATTTCACTATTGGCCTGATTCTGGAACCCAATGAATGTATGTCCATTGTATATAATATAAGAAAGTTCAACAATGGTGCATGAAACTCTCATTAAATTACTGTGATTTGGGTTTAGTAAGCCAATTTATGCATGTCTGCTGACAAGGCTTTAGGTATCACTCAAGCTATTAGGAAATGGAGGGAAATACGACATTCAGTGACATGAGCCTTGCTTTATGTGATATTAACTGAGCTTATCTCCTTTTTTCAACCCCCCAAAACACACAACCCATCACCCTTGGCCAGTGGCAACATGAAATCCACAATCTGTATTTCTCTCTTGCTTTTAAGCACCCATAGTTTTATTCATGAGCTTCTCATGGTTGATGTCAACTCACATTGAGTCCACAGGTTGTAAATAATAGAAATTCCCAGAATACATCTTCTGAGCTGGCCTCCTCTTCTCCCCAATCTGCCTCATAAAGCAAAGTCAAAACTCAGTGCTGGCCATTCTTCATGTTTAGTGACATTAGTACAACATTTGGTGACACATCTTCTAAAGATAAGAAATATTTATACTGATATTGCCAACAAATGTAGAAAGATGTAGTGATATTTAAAACAGCAGTGAGCAAGACTGGTTTATCATTTGTGAAATCTCCAACAGCTGAGCTAAACCATGGAGTGAGTTAAATCACGTGATGCTATCACTGGCAATGGTGACTTTTGTAGTCGATCAATCACAGAACTTCTCCAGATGATTCAATAAAGCCACTTGCGAGAGAGCTGAATCAATACGCTTCCATCAGAGGGTTCATGCGGTGCGTTTAAGTCCTCCCTCAATGAGCCTATGTCGTATTTATAGTGTATGATTGTTACAGTAGAGCCAGACTGTACTTTCACCGCATTCATTTTGACTATATGTGACCCTGCACCACAAAACCAGTTTTAAGTCGCTGGGTAGCAATAGCCAAAAATACATTGTATGGGTCAAAATTATTGATTTTTCTTTTATGCCAAAAATCATTAGGACATTAAGTAAAGATCATGTTCCATGAAGATATTTTGTAAATTTCCTACTGTAAATATATCAAAACTTAATTTTTGATTAGTAATATGCATTGCTAAGAACTTAATCTGGACAACTTTAAAGGCAATTTTCTCAATATTTAGATTTTTTTGCACCCTCAGATTCCAGATTTTCAAATAATTGTATCTCGGGCCAAATGTTGTCCTTTCCTAACAAACCATACATCAATGGAAAGCTTATTTATTCAGCTATAAACCTTGTATAAATGTATAAAAAAATGACTGGTTTTGTGGTCCAGGGTCACATATGTGAAGCAATTTCCTAATCTTCTAAATGCAACGAATAAGAAAAAAATGTAAGTGGTCCTTGTCTCCGCAAAACGTGCCATCATGATGTTTATGTGTTAGCATCTTGTGAGTAGTTTCTGCAAAAAAAAGCCCAGCCCCCAAGTCTCCTTTGATCTGATTTGTATAATTTCTTCATCGTATGAGGTATGTGGTATTTCTCACCTGATTTATTGTCCGCCATGTACAAATTCCTATAGCAAAAACAGTAATCTTTAAATGGTGAGAATTTACTCAGAATTGTGGTAAAAGTGTTGTGAATTCACTGTTGATAGGAAATGATGTACAATAAAACATGTATTGCTTCCACTTGGCCCTGCAACATTTCTGTTGTGAACAGAGAGAAAACAGCCACTCACAACAGTCTAATGTTTGTGTGTCCTTTCAAATGGCTGAAAAGTGGGGTTGATCAATGAGAAATCACATTCACAATCTTTCTTGTCCCCTCTTGAGGCAAACTATTTGACTGAAGATACTTCAATGACCAGCAGTACTTTACTGAGCTTATGTAACTTCTTGTAGCAAGGATTTTAACAAAACACCCCTGATAACACCCCCCCCTGTATTTTGCTGAAGGTGGAATTTACATGTGGACACTTAATAGGACACTCTTCCTCTTGCCTTTTTTGGGAATTAAATAGGCAAAAGACATGGAAATTTGGAAATGAACATCCAGAAGTTATATATGTTTACTCTGTAGTGAGCAAGTCTTGTATACCATATTAAAACAAGTTAAAGACGATGAAATCCTCTTAAACCATGACCGACTAAATCTCAGTTAAACAGTTACTGTTTTTGCCTCACAAGCAATTTATGCCCAAATAATTCCTTATATTTATATAGCGCTTTTCTGGGCACTCAAAGCGCTTTACATAGAAGGGGGGAATCTCCTCAACCACCACCAGTGTGCAGCATCCACCTGGATGAATGCCCACCACAAACCAGCTTATTGGTGGAAAGGAGACAGAGTGATGAAGCCAGTCAGCAGATATGGGGATGGTTAGGAGGCCATGATGGTCAGAGGCCAATGGGCGAATTTGGCCAGGATGCCGGGGTTACACCCCTACTCTTTTTCGAAGGACATCCTGGGATTTTTAATGACCACAGAGAGTCAGGACCTCGGTTTAACGTCTCATCCGAAAGATGACGTCTCATCCAAATGACTCATCAAAACAACACCTGCTATAGGTTTCAGCTTTCACATCACAGAGAAGATGTTGATTTGCCTGCAGATCACAAGGCATGCTTTTGTCCTTACTGGCAATACATGTGCTAGTTTTATCCAACTTTACTCTGCTTGTCTAAAGTGCAGGGCATAAAGTCTCTTCATCAGAATGAGATCTCTGAATATTTAATCTTTGTTGAATAAATAGATTATGGTCAATAAATATGACAGACCTTATTACTAAGTGAAATCTCTTGTTAAGTCATTTTTACTATATACAAATTGTGACTCTGACCTCAAGTCATGATTATGAATACTGTCAAGTAAATTGTCAAGTCAAAAAAATAGTGTACAGTGTGCACACGGTTATATACATGAGTGATAAACTCATTCTATACCCGAAATCACACCTGTGAACATTTAGGTCTCACAACTGTATTTTCAGCGGACCCCAGCTCAGTAAAAAACCTAGGGTGGCACACTAAAATGGACACTGAAAAAAAAATGGAAAATGGTCAACTTAAATTGTTATTTCAAGAATTTGTTTCAACTGGATCTATTTCTAATCCATAAAAATTACTTCCTTTTTAATTTAACTTTATATAGTCTAATTAAAGTATATTTTGGAATAAAATAAATTATTAAATAGATGTTACTACAAGAAGCACATTATTTAAGTTAACTAAAAAAAAAAGTTTTGTAGCATGCACTGCAAAAACACATTCATTGTTTTCAGCGATTTAAATGAAATTCTGTGCATTAAATATTCTGTTTTTAACTACATTTGACACTTCATGTGCTCTATTTCACTGTGGACCTCCATTGCTCCTTGCTCCGGGATGGACAAAGGGTACACCCTACCCTTAGGGAGTTGAGCTCCAGGCCCGCTTGCTGAACACATCCTGGAACGCCCGGTATTCCCAGGGAATGCTGTGTGGTTCCGTGGGTTCAGGGCTCTCGATGGAGGTGGCACAGATAGGTAGGAAACCAGGTGACAGGGGTTAGCACTTTAGACATGCAGTGCTGCTGACAGTACTCACTCCAGTGAATAACTTCGTTGGTGCTCCAGTTACTGTGGCTCCATAAAGTGGGTAAGTTGGGGTCTGGTCTTCTGTCACAGTACAGAAGGAGACCAGGGACGGAGAGGTAAAGTAAACAGAGCTTTATTGAACAGATGCTGGGAGAGTGAGAGAGATGGGCTGATGAGGTGGTGACAGGTGCGGCTGATCAGTACTCCGGTGATTGTGAACGGGTGTGTGAGATGATTGGGCCTGACGAGGCTGTACTCTCCCTGACAGTATGAACTGAACTTTAATATTATTTGTAAGCATTTTAATTTACATTACATCTTGATTGATTAACAGATCATTATTAAATGTTTAATAAATTCAATAGTAAACATTAATAAGCACATTATCTCATATTTCTATGTGAATTAACTAACAATCTGTTAAGCATTATGTAATGTTTAATTATTTATTAATGAAAGTTATTATAAAGTGTTACCAGCAAAGGGAGGTGATTGACATTGTTTCATAGTCATGATTCAAATTAATACTGTATGTAAGTGTGAATAGGACAGTTTGGGAGTCACACCTGTTAGAAAATACTCAACGCTTGTCAATCCCAAATACTGACTGTGTGTTGTCAACAAAAAAACACCAACAACAACATATTATGCAGAAATATACTGACTATATGTTCTGAATAACACAAATCTACATAATATGTTCCTTTAGTACTTGTTCGTTGTTCTGGAAAGTAAATGAAGTTTCTTCAGTGCAGCTTCTATGGACGGTTGGTTGCAGGAAGCATTACTGGCTCTGATGAGGTTGAGCACATGACAGCTCACCATCTGCGACTCCTTCCCGCTCAGGAGCCCTGCGAGAGTACTGCTGTCCTAGCCCGTGCAAGCCTCCTGCTCAAAGCACACACAGAACCATAGAAAGGACAGGGGGGAACTGACTTCTGGACAAAAAGATGAAAATTGCCTGCATGTTGTAATTGCTCTTGAGGTGCTTTTAACTTAATATTCTTTCATTAACAAAACTAGAACCATCACAATCCCATATTAAGCATATAAGAATGTTTGTATGCAAGAATAATTAATTCTGTTCTGGTGTATCAAAAAAGACTTGTGCTCCCTGCTAGTTCAGAAACAAGCTGTTCCCTTGGTAAGTCTGCATTGTATGTTATCTGCACAGAGTCTCTGATGTTTAGTCTGATCCACTCAAATTTTTCATGAGCTTTCTCTCTGAACGCCCTCAGGCAAGCTGTATCCAAGAGCTCCTTATGAAAGACCATAACAATGACAGAAAAAAACTAGGCTCAGAAGCATCTAGGCCTCCTTCATTTCTGAGCTCCAAGTAGGGATCTATTCAGTGGGATGAGAAAAGATAAATAAACAAACAAGCTGACTGAAAGCTACTCTTAGGGCTTAGAAAGTGAAACACATTGGCTTTATTAGCCTCTGACAAATCAGTTCATTAGTTCAACAAGAGAAACATCAGATTCCATTAAAATGTGCACATCCTGTTAGAGGCATTCAACTCTCATTTGCAGACTGAGCAGTGTAGAGGTGATGCTGTATTCAGGTCTCACAATCCTTCTGACCACTGAATTTACATGACATTTTTACAGTCATTGTGGATGCTTATGCTAACTAATAATGTTACATTATAATATAAGAATAGAATAGAATAGAATAGAATACTTTTAGAATATATATATATATATATATATATATATGTATATTGTATGTATATATATATCATTATGATTACACTTTATATAATTTATATTTTATCAAATATTTTTGTTGTTATTAGAGCAGTTTTTAGCAATTTAATTTTAAAGCTGATGGTAAAAAAAAAAAAAAAAAAAAAAGGAAT
>NW_015640469.1:480124-496580 GCF_001515625.1 Sinocyclocheilus rhinocerous
ATGGAAATTTACATACAATTTCTGTGACTTTTGCTATCAAATTTCCATACATTTTCTGTGAGATTTTTCCAGGCTTGAAAATCAATTATTATTTATTTATTGTTTTAATTCTCTGGTATTTCCAAGCATATGTGACCATGTGGCCATCAGGGCTTCACAAGTTTTTAGTTAACAACTCATAATCATGAAATATTCCTGATTTTGCTCAATTTAAATCATGAACTTAAGTAAACTCATATGATCTGCTGACCTTTTAGTGGCTGCCATCCCATTACCCATTAAGAAAAGTCATGTTTAATATAAACTGAGCCATATAGGCTATGACAGTAAAGGAAGCTGAAGTGACATGAGTGCAAAATTTTGTTTGTGTTGCCCTCGTTTGGTTAAACTTGGTATTACAGTGACTGCAAGCCAGTGACATTATATGAGTACAGGAATGAAGGCTTTTTAATGCGATTACTGCCCATTGAAACATACATTTTCACATACTTCAATTTCAATCTATTTGTATAGCACTTTTCCCAATACATATAGTTCCAAAGCAGATTTACAGGGAATAGTGCCTTAAACTCCCAACTGAGCCAGTTAAAAGTGTCAGCGGAAAGCTTAAAGCTAAAAGAATTTGATTCAACACATGATTCTATATTGTAAATACTCCCAAGGAGTGTGTACAGTCCATTTACTGATTTTCTGATCCATACTGCACACAAAACAGCAAGAGCCTGCTGAAATCAGCAGATATTATTGTGGTACCATTGATTTTATATTTATATTCCGGCTCTTGGTCAGACTAAGCTGCAAAGTTGGTCAGACTTCATGCAGAGAGTCAAACATTTGGGTTTTTGAGTTCCCACTATTACTGATAATGAAACTTATTAATTGTAGCTCCCCATCCCAATGTTAACACCCTAACTACATTCAGTAGTCTTAAAGACCTCACACTATCCATACAACAGCAAAAAAAAAAACATAATACATGCATTACTGATTGCCCTGTACTCACTATTTTCTCGAGGGACATATATAGGTTTATATGCAGACACACAGTGGCATTAGGGACTCATATAAGTATATACACTGCAGTTTCAAGCAGTTATTAGGTCCTTCTTGGTAAGGCCTAGCTTAGTAAGCATTGTGTACTCTCAGCTACATGTCCTGATTTTTGTTAATGAACACTGGAATGCAAATTTAAAATGTGCACATGAAAGCAAATAATTAAGTGAAGTGATGTGTGTAGCCAAGTATGGTGTCTCATACTTGGAATTAGACCTGAGACTCGAACCCGCAACCTTTGGGTTACAAGTCCGACTCGCTATTTATGAGCTTTCAAAAAGTATTGTGGGACGTTGCATAGTGTGTCCATTGTGTAGGCCTACACACCACACAAAAGGGTTATTAATGGCATTGTATAACACTCCATGTGTGCGCGCGCGTGCGTTTAATATTTGTACTTAAAAGCAGTTGGATAAAAATAACTGCACACAATTCCCTTACACAACAACATAAACATTGATTCAAATAATTATGTTTTATTTCTCTCCAGCAGGGGTCCCTCTGGCTATAGCAACAAAGGCAGTTCAGTCATCCAAACACAGCACGTAATTCAGTTCTCCGAATAGAGAGCGAGCGTCTTTTCATTTATACGGCGTACTGATGTATTCCCCCTGATGCCATAGACAGTCGGGGTACAGCCGTAAAAGTGATGGGACAGCAATTTTATTGGACAATGACAATGTCTTTCCCAATGCACCTATCACCAATCTCGGTATGACTTAAGTCACGAAGTTATATAGTTATCTAATATGGCATCTTCAATTATTATCATGGAAGAGACTAAACTTGCAGTGAAAGTGACTCTGACAGGCCTTAATTAAATGTGACGCGTTAGCCTCAGTTTCACCTCATTACATATAACATATAAAGCACATGCTGTCATCCGTGGCGCGTGAGTGATTTGTGCTGAATATTCCCGGATTTCCAACTCTCATTCCTTCTCTCTCTCTCTCTCTCTCAGCATCTTTCCTCAGACTTGGCTTCCATCTTTCCTGGCAAACATGGGCCTTTTCCAGTTACCTAATCCCTAGATTTGGCTGCAACAGAAATCAGCCTTACAAATCAAAGCCGCGCTCAGATTTGAATGTGATGTGTGGTCATGCGCGACATCTACATGCAAGAGGATTGTGTCCTTGTGTTGTAGGAGCAATGAGAGACACCAGTTACGGACCAATTCCCCAGCACTGCCTCTGCACTCGTAAATAACGGTAATTCTAAAAATGCCTAATTAAAATACATAAATCCTGTTTACAGTTTTCAGCCACAAGAAACATTTCATTGGGACTGAAATAACACACTCTTTAGTCTCCCTGGGAAATTCATAAAGTTGTTGTTGCACTTGTGCTGAATTGTAGGCCTATGTCTTGAATTAGGGGCCCCTAGGGGTGATTTATTGATTTAATTAAGCTGATATGGCAAAGGTGGCTGACATTGACTTAGCTCCAGTGCCAAGCTATGAAACCAATTTAAATCAATCCAACACTTCTTAAATCCCTGGTGCAATTCCATGAGCATCATTGCCAGTTAAACAGAAGCTCTGATGTCAGTTAATGTAATAAAAAATAATGACTGGAGGCACATTTTGTTTGCCATGGGTGTACCAGGTAAGTAGGTTAATGCTACACAGTAAAAAACGCAGTGTCAATTTAACACTTAAAGTGTCGATTTTAACACTAATAAAGATCATATATGGTCCCAATCTGTCTAGTGTTAAAAGTACACCATTCGTAGTGTTGAATTTTTAGTGTTAATATAGCACCTTACAGTGTAGAAAAATTACACTCCGAGTGTAAAGTGTTACACTTGCTATTGTTGTTTAAATATAACGTCAATCAAATGACTGGTAAATGTTCCGCGTTATGCCAGCTCTGTCTGCAGAAAGACTGCTCGTTTGCAGCGGGCGAGACAGACACTTCAACACGGTGTTATGCGTCACAAAAACTAAATTGTTAGTGCGTAATGTTCAACAGTCCCACTATTACCGTTTCAAAGCATGGAAACTGCGAAATGCCACACTCAATGCTTTCAAAAACAAATATAAATTTACCATTTGATGAATTCTTTCATTTGAGAAGAAACCCGCCCAAATGTGGCTGTTTCAGACTTCAGTGCCAGACTCGTAGTAAAACCAGGCCTTGGCGGGAATGGAGGCGAGGATGTGTCTACCTCACGAACACGAACTTAACACTAAACCTGACAAGAACACGCGCAGCTAGTAATCTCTAAATGTGTTCACCACCAATCATATTTTGAGTAAAATTATCAACAAAAAATGTTTTTCCCGTGTACTTTTATAAAGAAAAAAGCAATCCAACTTATGTCTCGGTCGCTTGAAGAAAAAATGGCGTCGTCGCTTCCCGAGGCAGCAGTCATTGAAGGGCGGAGTCCAGACAATTCGGCGGGTTTTTTTATTCCGCACTTTTAGTGTAAAAGTGAAATTACACCATATAACAACACCGAACACGAGTACTGTTTAACACTGTAGATTGTTAATTCAACTCTTTGGGAATTAATAACTTTTAACACTGCAAATATTACACTGCTGATTTTACTGTGTACACTTCCAAAATGCTCTCAAGCACCCACAGCTAGCCATTTTCAGAAGAGTACCTTGCATTTTCACACGACCTTAACAACCCATGCATTTGTATACATTCTGCTGCACTAAATGGATAAGTCTCGTTTTTTTATGTGCAACTTTTTATTGTTTTTCTAAATATGTGCCAGAGCGTAGACTGATATTAGACTTTTAAGTGAGTTTTTTAAGTGATGTGACATGTCGCCAAGTATTGTGACTGAGAGTGCTGACAATCAAACATGCAACCTTCAGGGTAAACTCTCTAACCATTAGGCCACATCTGCCCCGTATTTTACAATTGCACTCCATCTCACTGCTTTTTCAGTATCTCGAGCAGCATGAATGTCACATTTTTGAAATGTGAAGGTAAATGTTTAAATTGCATTTAAACTTTTAAAACAAATTTTAAAGACTTTTTCCTTTGTGATTTTCCCTGTTCTGCACTCTTTTTTTTAATTCTGGTTTGATGAAAGATGTCCAATTTTCAGTTTCCTTTTCAATATCTCTGCCATGAGCATCATATTTTTAAAATGTGAAGTTAACAGTTAAATTGCATTTAAACTTTTAAAGGTGACATATCATGAAAATCTGACTTTTCCAGGTTTTAAGTGCTATAATCAGGTCCCTGGTGCATCTACCAGAGCAGACAAGAGAGCAGTGGATTCATTGATTTATTTAGGCTACTGTATATTGCTGCTGCCACACAGATCTCAGCTCTGTTCTGTAAAAGGGGGCGGGGAGCAGCAGCTCATTTGCATTTAAAGACACAGGCCCGAAAAACAGCTTGTTTCTGCTTCCACTCAAAATAGGCATTTTCAAAATTATATAATACATGATCTGTGGAGTATTTTGAGCTGAAACTTCAGACACATTCTGGGGACACCAGAGACTTATATTACATATTGTAAAAAGGGGCATAATATGTCACCTTTAAAACAACTTTTAAAGACTGTTGTCTTTGTTTTTCCCCCCGTTCTGCCCTTTTTGTGTTAGTTTGATGAAAGATGTCCAATTTCCTCTGCCTCCCCTGTGACTCAGCATCAGATTGTGGAATGAAATTGCACGAATAAATACAAGTGAATGATGTTTTATTTTGTTAGTAGTTCCACAGTGGTCATTTCTTTGATTTCAGTTATTTCTACGTCATTAGGCATGTAAAATGTGATTAATAGCCTACAACAGGAGCTGTAACCCAGGAACTGATGAGCCATTGTGTGCAAATCAGAAACTTTACACCCACACACAGAACCACACAAACACGTTTGCTAAGGCAGTTTTAACCATGCGGAGAGAGGTATGATGATTTCTCTCTCTCCCTTATATGCTGTTTGCCCCTACATCAACCACTTCTTTCTGCTCTTACACTAAAGTCAATGAACAGTAGCTCTTGATTGATTGATATTAAATTGAGCTTCCTTTTGAATTTCCAGAGTTCATGCAGTGCGTTTCGTCCCATTAGCAACATTCAAAAAGATGAATAGAGTGCATTACCAAATATCTAACATTCATTTATTATTTCTGTAGTGAAATAGCTGCAGCTTTGCACACTACATTATTATGGATTGGAATGTGGACTTCAGGACTGATGGTTTTTCTTAAATATCTTTCAAGCATTTTTTTTCATAGCGTCCGTATTAGATGATACATCGGACTTATTGTTTTTATCTTTTAAGAGTTTTGAAAACACTCTCAAACAAAAAGTGCATGGCAATGTGAAAACATCATGCAATCTTTAAATTTTTAAGGAGTGGAAATAGCTTCTGACCAAAATTGTTAAAGAGCTCACTAGAATAATAATTTCAGAGTAAAGTGGTGTAGCTTGAACCCAAAATAGAGCCCATCAGCGTGTGCTAAACACTGAAGGTGACAGGACAAGACCCCAGTCCATCTTAGCACTTAGAGAACCCTCTTAAGAGTCCATTTAGCCCATAATTTCCCCATGTATATGTAAAGGCTCTCATGTTATGGGTGAAAAAGCAGAAAAGCTCATTGTGACGAGAGGGGCGGGGCCGAGAGCGAGCCGGTGGAGTAATTGCTAATGCGCGACACCTGCACCACTCACCGGTCTCGAGTCTCACGGAGGAGCTCCGGAAGGATAAAAAGGAGGAGGGACGACAGTGAAAGACGAGAGAGGACCAGGCCTGGAGTTTATTTTGTGTTTTGGTTTTGTTTGTGCGCGACAGTCGTCCGCGAGGGGCTGTCGCGCTATTTTGTGTTTGTTTATTTTATTATTAGTCTTTAAACGTTCGCCGGTTCCCGCCTCCTTCTTCCCGATCTACAAACGTTGTTACACTCATATAATTGCAAGCAATGCATTTTTGGATGGATTTGTATAATATGAGATAAAGATAAATTTTGGGAAATGTACTTTTAAAGTGAAGTATATAACTTTTCTAATGCTAAAATGACAAAGACAGGGTGGAATAGGTGGTATTTGGAAAACAATCACCGTCCATCAGAGGAAGCAATCCTCCTGAAAAACTGTATTAAAATGAACTACTACAGTGATACTATTAATTGTTGTTAATATTCTTTGGAAATATCAGGAAGAGAACATCTGTGTTTGGGAGCATAATTACAAAAAAAAAACAACAACAATATGATAAATATAAAATCCTATTATATAATAAATCCTATTTTGGATCAGTAGTGATTTACATAGCTTTCACAGAAAATCTCACAGACCACTTGATGAACCAGAAACCAGTTGGGAAACAGTCATAAGTTGTACATTTCCATTTGGTGCTGCTAGCAAATAAATCACACATGCCTTTAAAATAAAGATATGAAAATATAAATTAACAAATGTGAAATGTGACATGCTGCTTAAAAGACATCTCAGTATTTTTTCTTGATTTAAACTTTGCTGCCAAAGCAGCTGCGGGAGAAAAATGAACCTCAAATAACCTTTCTATTTTGCAAAACAGTCAAATGAACCAAGAGTCTGAGACACAGACGTTAATCTTATGACTCTCAGCTGCAATGGTGCATATGCTCTATAAAACTGAATCGTGATAAAAGCAGAGATGGACTGTTGAGCTCACAGCAAGGAAGAAAACACAAAAGTACATTTATGTGATTCCATATCAAGGGCGAGGGAGGTGATAAACAAACTTTGAGGTTTTTGCTGAATGGCAGTGCATATCGTCCTCCCTGAGTTGGCACTTAGGTATAAGCAGTCAGCACTTTAGTTGGTCACATTCTGCTGCATACGCACACTCAAAAACCCTCCTCCTCTTCAGTTCTCTGCCTCTGAGACCGAGAAGAAAAGGCCTGGCCACTGAAGGGGAGGGGCTAGATTGTATGGTGGAGGAAGAAAGAGAGAGAGAAATACAGAGATCAAGACACACTGGTGACACTAATGATAATGCATTTGATTGATGCTAGGACAAAAGAACATTACAATCTTCATTTTGTTTTATGGTGACCCAAAAACTATTGGTTGTAGTAGTCAGTCTGTGGGTGTTAATAGATACTACAGATTTAAAACATTTTATACTCATTAGCATAAGCCACTTTTCCATCATCGTGCCAAACAGCACAGTTATGGTTTCTTTTTCCAATGTGGTGCTGCAAATTCAAAATAGAGGACTATTCGCACGGAATGCATTTTGTGTTTGAAAATGTTGCAATTGTGTTTAAAAATCAGGAAGTCTCAAGGCACGTTTTTTAGTTTTTGAACTTGAGTTTTAACTTGAGTGCATCATTTTTAAAACACTGTGTCATGTGCAAGACACTGCAAAACACATGAGATGTGAGTGCAACAGTCAAAGCTAGTACATCTAGTGCATGTTTAAAAAAACTATGGAAAAGCATTACAGTGGAATGCTTTACAGTGGAGACACAAGGCAGTGGGAAGTTGGGTTAGGGTTAGACACTAACCCTTCTTTTAACTTGAGAAGTGTGTTTTTAGAATGCTGTAACATGTGCAAAACACTGCAAAAGTCATGACATATGAAGCCATTCATCAAATAGTTCATCTAATACATGTTTACATAGAAAAACAATCGAAAAGCAGTGCAGTGAAATGCAAAACACGTTCTGTGTAAACGGCCCATAAGGAGCGATTCACATCGAACAAGCACTATATGGCAGCAATCAGTTAGTCCAGTATTTAAGACACTAAAATTATATGGTCATTGATGCAAAAGAGAAAGCAAAAACCTTGACACTGGGAAAAATCCACTAAACAGTTTTGTCCCATGTATTTTAGCGAAATAACACCTGCATATTAACTAATTAAAAGTTAATTAAAGTTAAACTAATTAAAAGTTTAAGCATTAAAAATAAACACGCTAAATGCATTTAAAATAAGTCATTGGTCATTCTTATAAGTGCAATTAAGCTTCTATTCTATGCAAATTAGACTGATTATAGATGAAGGCTTATTTACAATACTCTATTTATGTAAAGAAGTCGTGCAGATTGCATACTAACTTTGTGTGTGTGTGTGTTTGTGTGGTGGTGGTGGGCAAGGTTATTATAGTTTTGCATTTTTCAATTTGTTTTATTTTAATATCGTTTTCAAATTTGCTATAAAATTCAGTTCTGTTTTTATTAGTTTCATTCATATTTTTGTTAGTTTTAGTTTAGTTTTTATTTTGTGAACACATTTTTATTTAGTTTTTCTATAGTTTAGTTTCAGTTTTAGTTTCAGTTTAATTAAAGTTTAGCAGAATTAACAGATCACTTCCAGAGCGCAGGCCAAAGAAAGACGTAGGCATAATTTAACCTTAGTGAGGCAAACATAAGTGGAATGCTTTACAGTGGAGACACAAGGCAGTGGGAAGTTGGGTTAGGGTTAGACACTAACCCTTCTTTTAACTTGAGAAGTGTGTTTTTAGAATGCTGTAACATGTGCAAAACACTGCAAAAGTCATGACATATGAAGCCATTGATCAAATAGTTCATCTAATACATGTTTACATAGAAAAACAATCGAAAAGCAGTGCAGTGGAATGCAAAACACGTTCTGTGTAAACGGCCCATAAGGAGCGATTCACATCGAACAAGCACTATATGGCAGCAATCAGTTAGTCCAGTATTTAAGACACTAAAATTATATGGTCAGTGATGCAAAAGAGAAAGCAAAAACCTTGACACTGGGAAAAATCCACTAAACAGTTTTGTCCCATGTATTTTAGCGAAATAACACCTGCATATTAACTAATTAAAAGTTAATTAAAGTTAAACTAATTAAAAGTTTAAGCATTAAAAATAAACACGCTAAATGCATTTAAAATAAGTCATTGGTCATTCTTATAAGTGCAATTAAGCTTCTATTCTATGCAAATTAGACTGATTATAGATGAAGGCTTATTTACAATACTCTATTTATGTAAAGAAGTCGTGCAGATTGCATACTAACTTTGTGTGTGTGTGTGTTTGTGTGGTGGTGGTGGGCAAGGTTATTATAGTTTTGCATTTTTCAATTTGTTTTATTTTAATATCGTTTTCAAATTTGCTATAAAATTCAGTTCTGTTTTTATTAGTTTCATTCATATTTTTGTTAGTTTTAGTTTAGTTTTTATTTTGTGAACACATTTTTATTTAGTTTTTCTATAGTTTAGTTTCAGTTTTAGTTTCAGTTTAATTAAAGTTTAGCAGAATTAACAGATCACTTCCAGAGCGCAGGCCAAAGGAAGACGTAGGCATAATTTAACCTTAGTGAGGCAAACATAGGCCTATAGCGACACAAAATTAACGCATGCTAAGATATTGATTAAATGGTTAAATTATACAAATATTGTCAATAACGGCAATCGCATTTAACAGTAAAGGCTTACATTTGAATGTTCTTTTCATTTATGAAGAATTATGAGCATGTGTATGATATGATTTAGCCAAAGCATATTTGTTCAAAAGCCTGGCAGAGTGATCACAAGATGCTAGGTAAAAGTTTTGTGTTGTTTACAGAAAGGCGCGTTCTCATCTTTTTTCTGTTTGGGGGGTTGTTGGGGGTTGTGTAACATGTTCCAAATGCCACATGACCTTTCTACATTTTATTTTTCTACTTCTATCTGTAATTGCACGCCGTTCTCACTCACTAGCTCTCTTTTATTCCTTGTGGAGTCTAAGATTATAAGAAGCATACAGATGGAAGAAGTCCTCAATGGGCTCAGCTTCTTTTCATCTGAGGACTTTATCAAGAAGAACAGTGTGTTAAACACACTCACACCCTGTCTCCTTTTCTCACATACTCTTTCTCTGTCTCATATGCACACTCCACACTCTTAGAAAAAAAAAGGTACAAAAGTTGTCACTGGGGTACATTACCTAAAGGGTCCGTACTGGTACTTTAAATGCATATATTAGTACATAAAGTGTACATACATACACCACTGTGGTACATTATCTAAAGGGTCCGTACTGGTACTTTAAATGCATATATTAGTCCCATTGTTCATTCAGCCACAGCCCATCCCTGACCTCAACACTAGGTGAACAGACAAATAACCTGGACTAAACACAACAGTTATATGTTAAGGAAGCAAATGCATTGTAAGCTATTTAGATACTATAGAACTTAAGATGTGCTGTTTCTCAGTGGTAATCACTCAGTTTTTAAGTGCTGAGAGAGTAAAGTGACTATAATATTGTTAAACTATCTCTGAATGTGGTCAGATTGGGTTACTCTCTGCTCAGACACACATATACAGTGGAAACAGATAGAGCTTGACAGTTTCAATCATTTTAAACATATTATATGGCTATATAAATATAATTCCATGTTAGTTAATGAACTTAAAACTGCTTGTACCTTTTGGCCCTCTTGCGGTTAAGGAATTAAACGCATGAATCTTGCAGAAGAACATTGTTTTGATGTGCTTCAGCTATGCTCCGACTTCCTCCTCTGCTCCCTCGTGCTGCTCCCGCACCATTCAATGCACCACAGTTGCCGGAGCTATACTTTTCTCTGTGTACAGATGTGACATTCATGGGCGAATGATGTATGTATGCAATAAAATAAAACATTATAATAGTTTTAAAGTGTATTTGTATTTGCATTACAATGATGTTGCATTTCAGTGTTCCTGCAAGGGGCGATATATAATGGGAATGATAAATGATTCCTCTTCAGGTAAACTACTGTCATGGCAGAGCAATAATTTGACAAGAATCTTGCAAATAAATTTAGCTAGCCAGTAAATTTATAGCGACCTACCTGATTAATGTATCCGGCTTAATGTAGAAGAAATATGAATGTGACTCTATTAACCCCTTGAGCGTAAATGGGTCATGAACTGAGAAGTCAAAATTCCCTTGATCTTTTGACATATAAGAGGTCATTTTACTATAAAAACATCCTGTAAGTTTCAGAACTCCAAACTTTCTTGTTAGTCTAAAAACAGCTTATGTTGAAGCCAATCTGTCAAAATTGGTTGTGGAGGTTGTGGAATGTGCCACTTTATGATGTAATAATGGGGCTAAACACCGCCTCCACAGAAGAAGATCAATGCCTGCTTCGACATTGCTGCCTGTTTAGCTCCTCCCACTGATTCGCGCATGTAGTGTAAATAACGAGAGAGGCAAACGCAGGTCTACACAGAAATCAAATGATGAAAACAAACCAAATTAAACCAAAGATGGCTTCAAAAACAACAAGACGCTTTGCAGTGCCTAGTTTTGGAAAAACACAGTCTTTGCAATGACTTCCTTCTGATCTCAACATTAGGAAAGAGTGGATGAACTTTATTTTTAATGAAGTTCCAGACCATGCCTGTAAGAACTTGGTCATTTTTTTGACTTGGTTTTACCACAGAATCGTTTACAAACAAAATGTCCTGTGTGCACAATACAATAAAAACGTGACACTAAAAATAAAGAAATAAATAAAAAAAATGAAAGATTCTTGACACCTTGCGGGTTTTTAATTTTTTTCATTGTGCCTACTGTTCTGTATAAATGGCCCCTTAGGGAACGTGTTTTTCTGTTCTGTGCTACTTTTCCATTGTTTTTCTATGCAAACACTACACGGACATGTTTTTCTGTTTCGTTTACGTCTTTTGCATCTCGAGACCTAAAATATATTTTATTTAAATACAAATGAATGCGCACACACACACACACACACACACACACACACACACAGTGGCAAGAAGATCTGCGATTTATCCTCCAGCCCTACAGATGGCGACGGAGAGCTAAGACGGGAGAACAAAATATAACATGACTGATGTTAAAGGTGCAGTGCTTCAAACAGAATTGCAAAAATGCGGTTTTCAAATAAGATTTCGAAACATTGCTCCCACCTGCAATTTTTATGACGAAGTAGCAGTCTCAATACAGCAACAAACAGTGCTATAAATAATCCAAGAAGGTCTGTATTACCTGAAAAGAGATATATGTTAGTATATTGAACATTCCTGCGCATTTCACACTTTTAAGAGCCATTCAAATAAAAATAAATAAACAAACAAATCAACAAGTAAATAAATAAACAGTATTTGTAAAAATGAAAATACATTTAGCTCTGTGAATACATTTAGTTTTCAAAACAAAAATAAAACTCAATATATATATATATATATATATATATACACACACTGTATATATATATATATATATACACACACTGTATATATATACACTGTATATATATATATATATATACACACACTGTATATATATACACTGTATATATATATATATATATATATATAAATATGGAAATCTATATTTTTTATCACACAGTAAACTGTTACATATAGTCCCTCACATGTGTACAAGCAGTGAACACTGTAGGGATCCTGTGAATTGTAACACAGCTTTTTACGATTGCTCACAGGTTCTCTAGTATTTCTTTAAGATCTTAAGGTTAAGGTTGTTGGGGAGCAGCACAGCTGAACCTGGATCTAATTTTCTCATGTCAACTATTTCCCTCGAGGGAGCTTGACCAACTCTAGCTGAAATTAAATTAACAAAATGCTGATGCATATGATCAGATTGACTCTATTCTCTTCAGATTATTCTTAAAGACATAAAAGAGCCTGGAACTTTTATTAACCCAATATCTCACAGACTTGGACAGAAAGAGATGAACTGATATGAGGGAGAGATGGCATGGAGGCTGCTCTCAATCCAATGGATACATCTTTAATGAAGTAATGATTAATCTATTTAATGAAAGTTGAGAATTACAGAACACAGGATAAAACTGAATGGTTAATTCCAGGCTGATTTACTGTGAGGCTGAAAAAGAAAGTGTCATTTAAAGCATTAGTCTCCTAAATCAGTTTCACATGGAAGACAATTTTTGGCCTCAATAAAAAGTAATTAACTTCTCACAACCCTTTCTCATGCCCACCCGTGCAAAAATCACACAAAACGATTCAGGAAAGAGAGGTGTATCACATGGCTAATCCACGATGCGGCAAATCCACCCAAAGCTTATGGATCATGAAAATCAATTAGCATTGCAACAAAAGTTGAAGTAGTCTTCTGTCAGAAACCAAATTGAAGAGACCAAGAGCAATTTAATAAAAAAATAAAATAAGCACTACGGCTGGAACTGAACTAAATGGAATTCAATAAAATGTAATTTGTTAGTTATCTTTCACAAAGTCTATTAAGAATTTGTTCAGTAGTAGCCAATTACAATAAACGGCCACTTAAGATTGAAACTTGCAGCAGTTGTCAAAACATATTTACAACCCAGGATCATTGAAAAATGTGCCTGTGGTGACATTTCTGGAAAATTATTTTACGTTGCTGATGCGAGTTTTGTGACACTTTTAAAGTGAAATGTCCAGTGAGTGCTGCTAAAAGCGTGTTTAATATTACACGAATCAGATGAATGTGAATCTGGTTTTATCACACTGGTTGTTGCACGTATCGCAGCAGTACCGAAATGAAATATCCTATGAGTGGCTCTAATAGGTTATTGTTTATTAAAGGTTATTACATTTAAAAAAATAACAAACCGTGCACCTGCACTAAACCCTTCTCTAAACCTAACCGATAGTTTTAACAACAGCAAATGTGGGGAAAAAAAACTCATTCTCTGAAGCAAACATGTCATTTTAGCTTGCTTAAAAGTGCTTGAACTCTTTTATCAAGTGTTGTGACTCATGTTTCACGAGACTTGTACCTGAGTGCTCCACATTGCAAGTGCAATGATGTACCAGGTGAGCAACCAAGCATGTTTACTCCATGTATATGGAGCTGGTTATGTAATGCAAATGTCAAAATGTAATTTTGTGCACTATGGTAAGTGTTTTGGGGTCATAACAGTATTTTGCTAGAAAACTGCACTAAAATAGGTCTATATATATATATATATAATGTTGTGCTCAGATCTCCTGATTAAAGTTTCTATAATGGTGAAGACAGTACAATAAAAGTGCTAGTCGGATTTATGAAGTTATATAAAGATTATAACGTCTTATAGTTTTATGTAATGGATCTTTTTTTTTTTTTTCATACAGAAAGGATAAACTGTCTTGTAATGTTTTCACAGCCACAGTTTTGAAATCAGCCTCAGGAATCATCTCTTTCATTAACCAATGATTTTATAGAAACATGGTAAACTATTGATCCGCCGAGATAAAAAAAAAAAAAAAAGCTCAAAACATTCCAAACAAAGTCCCGAAGTAAGACATATCACCATTTAAACTCAAATAAGCCACAGCTGCACAATGTCTTTTCAGGTTTTGAAGTGAAATAAACCTTTTGTGATCATGATGACAATAAAAAGGCACTGAAATCGAAAACAATAACTGAAATAAGCGCGCTGGCAATTGGTTGTATTTCTGCTGTTGTGTATGTCAAGGCAGAAACAAATGACAGCAATAGGAGCTGCACATTGCAACAATGACAAGCTGTTGTTATCAGTGAACTGCCTGGGTGACAAAACTGTCAGTCACTGAAACCTTTGAGAAAGACAAAGAGTAAGATTAGCAATTTTGAATTGTTTGTACCAGGCTAATCTGCATTATCAGCAGCTCTCTAAAGGTTTTATTTCCAACAAAATAACTCTGCTGAGACACAATGTTCTCCCATCACTCCTGTTTTCTTTCATATATCATGCATCATTCCATATCAGGCAACATTTAATATAGGTGGCTCTTAAATCTCATGCTGCTTCACTGTATCTCTGTTTCCAAAAGCATTTTGTAGAAACTGCTTTATATATATGGAGTCTGGCATAAACTACTGCCAATTGTCATAGACGTAAAGCTTGAGTATGATTTATGTAGCTCTAAGGCTATGACTCTCATGAAAAGAAAAGAAAAAAACAAAAAAAACAGTTTCTAGAATCAATTTCAAATTCAACCATTTTTTAAAAAAACCTAATATATGTTGCGTCATAAACCACCTCTGGTCCACTGCACAGTTGTAATTTTCTTAATTTGTTTTCCATTTCTTGTTAGGTAATGATTCTCAATACAATAGTCATTTATTGCATATATATTATTATATTTTATAAGTTATTTTATTTGAAACAAGGACTTAAACCCTATTGAAAGACTCAGCAACTATCTTTAGTAACTGTACTTTTCATTAAAAGGTGTACTCGATGAACGATAAAGGATTTTATTTTACTGCTGTGGCATGAAGGACAATGTTATAATAAAGACAAGTATCTGCCACCTCTCTTGTGGAACACATATTGCATCTGGGACTTGATGACTTGTTTTGTGAGGGCGTATTTTAGAGGCCAGATGGTATTTGCCAATGCACAAACAACCACAATCACAATAAATCTTTGGGTAGAATGCATTGTTATTTCATAGCATTTCCTAAATTCTGCACTTTATTCGCTTGTTTGTTTATTCATTACCTGCTTTTTCTGTTGTTTTTGTTTTCTCAAGAAAATTGCACATTTGGCAAAGCATGTAAATGTTGTTTCCTGAAACAACCAAGCACTGATGCTACAAGAACATATTGTACCTACATTGCAAGCATGACAAACCGTTACTGCAGAATTTTCAGAACGATTGCCAAAAAACCTCAGTGCAAACAAATATAGATTTTTCTTTCAATAAAATCTCTCTTACCTATTACAAAAAAAAAACAAAAAAAAACTAGCACAGCATGTGAGAGACAGCTCACATTTACTTACTACTGTTCCTTTTGGGTTATTTATTTTTTGTTTTATTTTCACTGGCATTTGTTTTCATTGTCCAAATTTACACATGCAGCTGCTTTGGCTGTGTTGCCATATAAATAAAGCACAATTCATCTGAAACTGACAGTGGGCAACAAGTATGATTTGTTAATTCACTAAATGAGGGTTTCCAACTATACACAGATTTAGCTATTTTCTCAGAAGTACAATGTAAATTATATTTCACTTGAGTAAACAAAAAGAGTTTGTCTTTTTGTGATTTTTCAATAGCAAGACCATTGCCCAGTGTTGGGGGTAACGCATTACAAGTAACGCGAGTTACGTAATCGGATTACTTTTTTCCAAGTAACTAGTAAAGTAACGCATTACTTTTTAATTTACAAGAGAATATCTGAGTTACTTTTTCAAATAAGTAACGCAAGTTACTTTTTTTTCCAATTTATTGATTGACAGCTCTCCTGTCCCCATGTTGAGAGAAATCAGAAGATGTTACTGTAGTTCTAAAATAAATATGAATATGCATTAATTAATCTCACTCACAAAAAAAACACAGATTCAGTATTCCTCAAAATGGAAAATGGAAAACTCAGAATATGACGCAAACCTGCAATAATTAAATGTTAAAAAACACAAATATCCTTTATGTATTTAATCCCATTCTATTAACCAATGTCTTTGCTTCTGACCTTCGAAGATCCAGTTCAACCGTACTAATAAGCACCAATTACTCTAGACGAACATTTGTGAGTTTTTTT
>NW_015640469.1:497143-499876 GCF_001515625.1 Sinocyclocheilus rhinocerous
AAGGCTTTTATATTTGCCAAAAATATAACTTTTTTATTTTAAAAACAAACAAGCAAGCCCTGTCCAGATTTTAAAAGTAACGCAAAAGTAACGTAACACATTACTTTCCATAAAAATACTTTCCATATTGTAATGCATTACTTTTAAAAGTAACTTTCCCCAACACTGCCATTGCCTTCCATTAAAAAAGACATTCCTCAAAACATCACCTTTTATGTAATAAGAAAGTCATACACAGATTTGGAACGATATGAGGGTGAGTAAATGATGACAGAATTTTCAGTTTTGGTGAACTACCACTTTAAGCCATAGAATATCTTTTCAAGTAAGTATCACAATCTTGGGAGGCATTTTCCCACATTCAGATTTCCATATTTGAAATACTGACATGCTTCTCTCCTCATTTCAAAATGAATGTGATAATAAAACCCCTGTATATGTATGTCCATTCTCCACTGAACGACATTGCATGGTACATGTCTAGCCAAATACAACCTAACAGCCATTAAACAGCCAGGGGACACATAGAGAATGAGTGAGACTTGAGCTAATTAAAAGTAGATAATTATTTCAGCAATTAACCTAAAAAGTTAGACCCATTCAGACATCTTAGCGTATACGAGATGTAAAGAGCCCGGAGGTAAAATGGTAGCCTTCCATTAGACAGACTAGGATTTAACATTATATTCAAAGCTGGAGCAAATACAAATTTATCCAAAATTAATGCACACAGTTTATTGTTGCCTTCGCTTTCATTGCTTATGGCAAATTTGATGGTACATTAACTTTATAGTGCTGCATGACGGTCCAAAATCATTAAACATTAATATACAATTATGGAATTGATTTTTAATGGCTCTGCTTTGTTTTAATCAGGGCCTGTGTCCAGGGAATAGTTATCATACGATCTGGCAGACTTTGATTTAGGGATGGCTGGTTTTTACTAGCCTGTTCTGTGTGACCCTAGCATTCTGGCACCGGCAAAGATAGCATCTTTGTTCTCAAGGCCGTAGTGTTCTAATGATTCATAAATGCTTACACTAAGCAAGAACATTAAAAGGTCTTTCAAAGTCACACTGACTGTAGAGATAACATGTTCACAACATAAAACAAAAGTCTGAGCCATATGGCAAGAATCTATTTAAAAGTAAATATGTGAAATAAGTATCAATTTCATTTATTCTTACTATTCAAGTTGGCTTTATCAAACAAACATTAAACTGGAGAAATAGTGTTGATCTTACAAGTTTTAAAGTTTTTGATCATGGTTTTCTGAGGGGGAGAGATACTGCATAATCATATATAGGATGTTTCACCTAAGAGACAATTAAAATAAAGATACTGGACATTACAAACCAAAAAGTGTAAAGTGTTTGTTTAATGACATTTTCATGCAGAACAAAACTGCATACAATCCTGAGCACTGAAAAGTAGCAGAATCTATCAATCAACCAAACTGTATATGAACAGGATAGTCTGAATAGTTCATAACAAGCTAGTTTTAAGACTAATTTCTCAGTCTTACAACCCCTTTGGTCTTCTTAAAAATTTACCAGTTCCCAGTGAAATAAAAATTGTAATGCCAGTTCTTTTCCAATATTACCATCTCCCTCCCTGTTATTTTGTTCCTAGATATTTATGGCTTTTGGCAATAGAAGGTTAAGTGAACTATAATGTGTTCATATATGAAATTCAGCAGCAGAGGCATAAAGCTGAGAATTGTAGAGGGAAAACAATACAAACATCTTTCCAGCTGTTAGTGACTGACTTCTCAGCGCATGTCTAGAATCCTTGCTGACGATCCAATTTTAATATTCTTTACATTGTAATCACACAGAATGCATTTCATTCTCATTAAGTGAGAGCTTTCCTGGAGTTCTGTATGTGAATAAAACAGTGCAAAAGCTGTGAACTTCTGATACTTCACAGTCTTTTCATGCTATTATATTTCTATAATATTTAAAGAGATTGTTCACCCAAAAATGAAAATGTACTCACCCCCTAGTTACAAACCAGTATGAGTTTCTTTCTTCTGTTGAACACAAGCAGATATTTTGAATAATGTCGATAACCAAACAGTTGACGGCCTATGGTAGTCAATGGCTACCGTCAGCTGAAACTCATACTGGTTTGAAACAAGCGGAGAGTGAGCACATAATTTTCATTTTTGTGTGAACTATCCCTTTAAGAGAACACTTTATTGTAATTATCACATAAGTGTTTAAGTGAACGTCTGTTCGTACAAATGTAAATCTGAATTTAAGCAAGTTTTGGTCAATGGATAAATAAAATTAACAGATTGTGAAAGGATTCAACTCCAGTATACATTTATAAGGAGAATCATTTTATTTGCATAATTTTAGCCTATGCTTTTAAGTTTCAGGAAAGCATGGGATAAAGAATGAGAAAAACACAGTAATGTAATTGGTCATTTTATTTACAATAACATTACAGGATCCACACCAGAAGAAACTGAGAGCTGCGTTGCACAAGAATCACACTGACCTAAAAAACAACAACACAAAGGAGCAATGTAAGAGGAGAACAAAAATGGCATCCTAAATTATTAAATGGTTATTGTTCAGAATGGTTCACAATATGGCAGTGTTTAAACTTTAATGAAGATAAAGAGCATTAAAGGTCATTTAGAGACTAGGGTTGTGTCGGTGAGGAAATTTTCCCACCGGTTAATCAGCGTGTGACAACACCGGTAATACCGGTATCACCGCGGGG
>NW_015640469.1:499886-515015 GCF_001515625.1 Sinocyclocheilus rhinocerous
GTTGCTAGGTTTTTGAAAAAAGTCTCTAAAGGGATGCGGAAGTCACTAAATCTAGTGACAAAATCAACATACTAAACATAAAATCAACAGACTACAACATACGTTATTTACATTTCATTGGTCCTCTTGTTTTTGCATGTGTTCATAATTTTTGTATGATAGCATGACCAAAAATTATGACCGCACAATTTGTCTTGTTTCATTGCATTATTATCACAAATAAAACAAATGACTAAGCAACTATGCAATATGCTTACAAAATCTTTAACATTTTTTTTTAAATTAAGGATGAAAATATGTCAAATTTCCTAGGCCGGACATCACTTTTGGCCACTACTATATGGCAGTTTATTGAATTTTCAACTGACCGCCCCTACTCTTAGAAAAGTCCTACTTTTTACTAAGAATTTTTTGACACTTAAGTCAAAGCTTAAGACTATACTTAAGAGCATTTCTGAGAAGTTTTATGCATACGGGCCCTGATCTGTGATGCGACTGTCGTTCGGCACGCTGCACTGAGCAGCCGCGTTCAGTTTTTAATTGTAGTGTCTGTTCTTTTACCGAACTAAATGATTTTTATTTCGATAAAAAATCAAAACGACGGTGGGGGTCGGTGACGCGGTGGGCAAGTGACGTAACCGGTGTTGCGGCTTAACACCGGTATAACCGTCAACACCGTCTATCGCGGCAAGCCTATTAGAGACAAGCCATGAAGCACATGTCCTCAGAATGTGTAATATGCAAAGTTACTTGCAATGTGTGACTGGTAGGAGCTTCACTTCTTCAGGATCTGGTGCCTAACAACAATGAATGGGAAGGCAAATCCACTGCCAAAGAACAGCACCATCATGCCAAGAAGCCTCCACTTGTTCTCTACGGAGAATGGCAAGTTCTGCAAATAAAATGCAAAAGAAAAAAATGAATAAATAGAATAGCAAATATAATTTAATTATTCTATGACTTTCTTGATTTTGTAATTAAAGACATGCTTTCGTCAATGTAATTACACTGAACAAGGTCTTTGTGTCCTAGCCAGAATTCTCAAGTAACTATAAACAGGAATCCAACAGCTTCTGACTAATGAATTTCCATAACACGAATTTCAAGTCATTTGTCATAATACAAAAAAAAAAAAAAAAAGAAAAAAAAGTTGTTATAGAAATTAGAAGTTCCCACATCCTTAGATCTATGAACTTCCATAACTTTTCTGGGATTTTTGCAGTCGCCACTAGTTTGATAGATTGATAGATAGATAGGTAGGTAGATGGATAATAAATCACAAAGATCAGTTAATACTAGGGCTGCACGATAAATCACATGCGATATTTAACGCGCATCTTGTCAGAAAGCCGGTTCTGTAATCAGCGGTAAATCTCCATCACGTGCGTGCTTTCACATTGAGCAGCATTAACTACACAGAGCCGTTGTTCACTGACGAGCAGCGCAAAAAATCACGCGAATATGAACGTGGTTTTGCGCTGCTCGCCTGTGAACAACGGCTCTGTGTAGTTAATGCTGCTCAATGTAAAAGCCCGCAGGTGATGGAGATTTACCGCTGATTACAGAAGCGGCTTTACTGATAAGATGCGCGTTAAATATCGCATGCGATTTATCGTGCAGCCCTAGTTAATAGCTAATTAAAATATTTAGGAGCTAAACATAACTACAAATATATATTAACTATATTAATTACCATCACTTAAGACTACCAATTTCCATGACCGTGGCAGCAGGTGCACTATTGCCAATTCAAGGACATTAAACACTATTGCACCATAATTAAATTAAAACCAACCCCATGATTCATTAATTAAAGCACATGAATGCATTTATATTGAAAATCATTGAAGGTTACTCGGGCTGGGTAAAAAATATCGATATCTCGATATTAATCAATTCTCATTTTTATGGAACAATATGTAAGGGATAATGTACACGGCTAAAAAGATTTGTTTTTACCATATATGTTGAAATTAATGCTTAAGTCTTCCATTGTAACACGCGGTGGTTTTCAGTCACAAGATGGCGCCAGACAGTCAACGATAGCGGAGTGACTCGTTAAGCATATAAGTAGTACCGGTCAAGATAACTCGTAGTACCCGGATGAGCAGTGTGTTATTCAATTTGGCTGTTGTTATCTGGGAATAACTTACCACTGGATGGCGCCATTGACCAATCAGAATCAAGTATTCCACAGAGCCGTGTAATAACGATTCTTAATTCCCAAGAATCGATTAGTCTAACCTGTTTTCAGTTAATGGACGGAACGCTGAAGGGGACGGAACGTCCCATCCAATATATCGCAATAAGCACTTTGGTACTTTTAATATGAAACAAAGTCTCAGAATTCAAATTATGTCCGTTGTATTGCAGTATTCAAACAATAAATACCGTTTTGGCGCTGTTTAATGTGGAGTGACAGATCGCTGTAGCGCCTAAGTTCAACAGACGCAGCAGCGCGAGGTGCAGTGAACTGATCGTCTCCTCCACATTAATACCAGTTTCAGCACAAAATAAACATGACTAAACATCCGAAGGTAAGTTAAAAGAAAGAGTACAACTTTACAATCCGTATCCTGTCTCATGTAATCGCTCAATCAGTGTTTCAGCCGCACAAAGACATCAATATAACGTCTTGTAAACAATGTCACATAACGTAAATAAACTGTAGAGAGGGGCATTTTGCTAAATATATGCAACATATAACATATTCATTATAAATGTTACTGTTCTTCAATGTTTAATTTATGTTTGAATAAATCCATCACGATTTTATGACAGCCACCATTATATTTATATTAAAAAAAAACTAATTGAAGTAGAAATATTATGTAATTGTAACTTTATTATTTTAAAAACTTCATTAAGTGAAATTTTAACAAATCAGTTAATTTTAACCTTCAATATTATAGTAATGTAGTACCAACTGACTCTCATGTATATTTTACAGCATTAGTTAAGAATTTTTTCCTTGAGAAAATTTGGCATGTACTGTACCTGATATATATCCAAAATAACGATATTGAATCGAATCGAATCTAATTGGTAATCGAATCGAATCGCAAGCTTGTGAATGAGAATCGAATCAAATTGTGAAATTTGTGTCAAAACCCAGCCCTAAAACACGGCACTGAAAGTCTACTTAAAACTTAAATTCAAAGGGTCACAGGGTTTTATTAAAACTCTGCATCTATGTTTGTTGACATTTAGACAAGCCTCCTTTAGAAAAGCTTTAATCTGATGAAAGTTGATGTGAAATGGTGATTGAAGGTCTAACTAACCTAACTAATGGTCATGTATTGCTTTTTCTAGGGTTTGAAGTTGAGCTGACAACAGATATCTTTTATCACCACGTCATTACCACAATTTTCAATAGTAAATAAGGGTTATGTTTTGTTAATGGTCTTTTTTTTTCTTCATGATATCACAGAAGTGCGGTTGAGCTGAGACTGAACAATGATATTAGAGGGAACTCCTAATGGCATAGTAATACGCAAATCAGTCCTCAAAGATCAGGGGAAATTACAGTAGCCAATGACACAAATAGTACTTAAGCCTACCAATGCCATTGTTTTGAACTAAGTAAACATTTTCTGCATTCTTCAGGCTAAACCCCCAGGCAATATTTATATAAAGCAGGGCTCATAAGTAAGGCAGCAAAGTGAAATTTGTGTCAAAACCAAGCCCTAAAGGTTACCCTTCACGTAAAATATGCGATTAACATGACAGGCGCGGTGGCCTGATCAGCTAACGTTACACATGCTAAGCTAAGCTAAAGACACTCCTGTATTACTCCCTTGCATGTCTATCACAATCACGGTTAAACACCTTAATACGTTAATTTACTTAACTAATACACAGCTATGTACAAATCAAGTTGATCACTTTTAACTAAACACTTAAAACGACATCCGGTCGGCCTTCAGCTGAACACCGCGCCTGTGCCGATAAGTCATACAGGCGCTGAAGCCTTAAACAAGAACCGTCTTGTTTTGCTCATATCTTAAAATCTCCTCACCTTTCCTGGTCCCTCCGCATAGTGACTGGAGCGAACCGCGGAAGTGGCGAATCGTCGCACGGCTTGTCCGAGCATCGTTTGTTGCTGAAGTGTAAGATATGCTCGACCTGAGTTTGACGCTCAACGACCTTCCTGCCTGTCTGGAGTGGAGCGATAAAGGACGAACAGCCTTATGGGTAACGTACAAGTCACGCCGCGAGTTATTATGGGAAATGTAGTTTTAAAGCAGACGTCTCAAAAGTCACTTACACTGAGACAAAAACAATAATAGTGAATTTCGCAAGTTTAGCAAAGACTTGAATTAACAATATTCAAATACTTTTGCTATAAGTTAGGTGATTTTTTTTTATCAGCTTTAAAGTATAAGTAGCTTAGCTTGAGTTATCCTACCACAGATTTCCCCCCCTAAGCAGAAGCTGGTGCTTTTAATGCAATCATTGCCTTTGTCCTTCACATTATTATAAGTGATGTGTACAAAAAAAGTGATATACAAGCCTTCAATAGAGCTTGTATTGATTTTTTCAGATGTGACAGGCTATCAGTTTATGAAATCTTTGTGAAAGCTGTACTAGTAGTATTCTTCATTGCTGTTTTATTATTAGTACAATTCTCATTCACGTTCATTATTATGAAAAGGACAGGATTCTTAAAAAAAAAAACACCTATGCCTTTCACAGAATAATGAGAGTCCTCCCCAGCTTGCATGCATGTACTTCCACATACAGAATATGAAAAGCAGCAGGGGCGCAACTGCACATTTGCCAAGGGGTATGCAAGATCAGTGTCGGCGCCCACTGTATTCTAGTAGCCTCTAACACTAACTTGCGCAGAAAACTTTCTGCAAGTCAATGACCAAAAGCCCGTTTGTTTTCATTTTTACTTAAAGAGATAATTCATGGAATATTTTCCATGCTAAGTGGAAGATTTCTGCCAAGATTTCACCTGGTAGAAAAACAAATACTATTAAAATGAATGTCATGATTCCCACTATGACCACTAAATGGCAGCAGAGGATCATTTATTGTCTCCTTTACCATTTCCACTCTGTTATGGGTTATAATATAGTTCTTTTCACATGTTTTGCTAAAGGATTTATATTTAGACATAATAAAAAAAATCACTATTATAACATTTAAAAATCTATTTTTAGTTCAGCATTTTTTTGTATTGAAGTATGAAGTAGCAAGAGTTTTCAACTCATTAAATCTACTTGAATCACACAGATGGCCTATTTTGAATTTAGCAATTTTCAGTGAAAAGAGAGTTTGTATCCTTGTTTACAATCTTAGTTTCTCTCAAATGTAAATCAAATGTTTTTAGTGCCTAAAATACAACTGAATACAATGAATTTGTACTTAATTGTAATTGAGATAGTTGTGAATTACATCAAGTAATAATGAGTGCATGAATGACAATTTTTGTTTTATTTTTGTATTACCTAGGCTCCAGGTATTTTAATAAAAGGGCTCACTATAGCTTTATTGCTCAGTAAGCTTGGTTCTGGGTCTTAAAGTCACTATGAAATCAAAATTGAAAATTCTTATTTTTTTTATGGAATACTGTAGTGTTTACTAAAAATAATTTATCCGTGCACTTCATTATTTTTTTTTTAATTCATGTGCCCTCGTAATCTTTAATCAAAAACGTTAACCTCCCCTCCCCCTCAAAATGACTCATCTTCTCTTTCGGTCACGAGCTATGGCACAAGGGCGGAGCTAGTGATGTGAGAGATAAACGCTGGGATAAACGACAGGGGGAAAAGCTGAAGCTGATGCTTCACTTTATAGCACTGACACCAGTTTAGCCTTCACTGAATTTTATATAATCAATGAACTCTGAAAAAGTTATCAGTCAATGTTTAACATTCTGTTCGTTGTCAAAATGAATTCATTGCAGCACTGTTGTCATACCTAAATCGAGCTTTTCATTTTCATGCATTTAAATAGGCCTATGGTTTCATTTTCTTTTCATTTTCGTACTTTACAAATTCTCACTGTGCTCACATTTGGCCTACTTGTGCATTAAATTATAAATAAAAAAAATTACACAGCCAGCCTATCATCTTGCGCCCTATTATGATCTCGAATTGCAGAATATTTCAGTAGGCTGCATGCATTTGAGAGACGTTCTTAAATGTAATGCACATATGCATGCACAGTTTTAATCGTCATTTTGGTAATTTTGTGACTTAACTGGCGATGTATGCTCACAGTTTCAAGTGCAGTTTATTTATGAAGTGAGCGTGCGCCTCATTCGCGTACAGTTGAAGAGCGTGCATCGTGAGCACAGTAAAACCCTGACAGGACAGGAAAGTTTGTTTTACTGACATAACAATATCTCATCAGACCGCAGTTCCCTGTTGTTCTACTGAAGCTCATTTGGCACCTGTATCTTTTCCGCGTCTGAAAAGTCTCCCGTTTGTTGTGGTCGTAAAGAGATACGACCATTCTGCGTCTTAATAAAGTTTTTAATAAATACATTTTTGAACTCATTAAAATGTTAAAAACCGTTAAATAAAAATGTTGCATTGATTATTTTTAATAACTAAGCTTTTGATTATTTACAACGTTTTATTAAAGAAGATTTTCACAGAATGATTTTGGCAAAATGCCAAATGCACTGCATATAGGCCTACTGCATACCCCGTTTTTGCGCCACTGAAAAGCAGTACATGTGAGGCAGTCAGAATCCTTAACATTTATGAAACATTACATGAGATTTACAACTTCGCCTACATTTTTGAATGTGCATCTGATGGACACTCTCCTATCCCAAAAAGTCCATGGGAGATGAGTGGTGAATTGACAATGCCAACATGGCAGATGTAGTATGTCTGAATTACATTAAAGGGGTCATATGATGCTGCTAAAAAGAACATTATTTTGTGTTTTCCTAACTCCTCCTTTTATACTTCCGGAGCTCCTCCGTGAGACTCGAGACCGTGAGTGGCGCAGGTGTCACTCATTATAATTTACTCCACCGGCCTCGCTGCTCTCGGCCCCACCCCACTCGCCACAATAATAAATACCAGTTTGTAATATCAAGCAGCATAACAAAATGTTCAGTACAACTAAAAATAACTGAAAGCAAATGACACCTGAAAGTTACCAATGGCCACTCTTATGTTAAAAATAAGATGGATACAGTGCAACATAACAATAAGAATGACATGAAGGTGAGTAAATAATCAGAGAATTTTCATTTTGCTGTTAACTGTTCTTTAACCCTAGCTTTTAGTGTAAACAACTGCATGAAACATTTATTCTAATACTTGAATTTCATTATAGTTCACTTCAAAGGAGCTGTCCTAGCAGCTTTGATAAAACTGCCATTATGGGCCGACTTACATTTGTGTGGCATAAAAAAGTTTACAGCACAGTAAATAATTTAGGAGCGGAGCACTTTGTAGAGTTTGAATATTTAATTAATCTTTAGGTAGCTTGCAATGTGATTATTTAAGTGAACTCTCAGTATTGGATGTTTCTGCATGAATTCTGGGCAATTTAAGATAATGACCATAACATATTCCTGGTTATTTTTTATATTTACTCAAATGTCCTCAATGCAGTGGAAGAGTGACACTGGGAAACATTGATCCTCTACTGTCCTTTGTTGCCCTTGGATTATGCAATAGATATGAAGAATGTGCAGTAACGGACAATGAAAATGATTTTGGGCTATATTCAGCCGTTGTTCAATACATTCATTCACTCTGAGATGGAGAAGACTATAAAAAATGTATGCTTTTAATTTCTTTCATGTCAATGAGAACAGCTCTCCAAGTCTTGCAATTAGATTTTAGCATTTTCTTTCATCTGAGAGATTTTTCTTCATTTGACACAAATAGACTAACCAAATAATCTTTTCAAAACATCATATGTAGGTTTTAGTTTTTTAGGTACACACCAAATGCCGTTAAATGAGCATTTAGACAAAACTTTTTCTTTCATACATTTAATTTTGCTTTAGACTAGGGGAACCTGAAAGGAGAAACTAGGTCACTGGTCAAAATGAAGAGAATACAGGTGCAACTCAAGTATTTCACATATAAAAATGCAGCTCGAACCTTCTTTCACTGTGAAAAACATGATTAGCAACTGACTGTTTTACCTTCACAGCCCTCAGCCTTATAATAATTTTCTTGTCACAACAGATTGTTTGTCCCATAGCTGCAGTGTGTTTAAATATGTTATCCTGGGTGTTTGAGTATGCATGTTTGGTTTCCATGACAGATAGTTGCCTGCCCTTCTCACTGATGTTGCATCCATCAGCCAAAGGTCTTAACCTGGGCAGCAACCAGCTGTCTCTGCTGTCACTCAGCAAATGGTTAAAATAATGAAGGATTGAGATAGTGCATCTGCTCTGAGCGGCCATAAACTTCAAGGCATTAAATAAATATCAGTTACCCTTCGAACAGTCTCTCCCATTGCGTCGCTGATGCTTTTGAAGAAACTCCTGTTAACTCTACTGAAGCCTGACTTGTTCACGTTTGTGTAGCTGCACGAACCAATGGTGCTTCAACCCGCCAAAAGGGGAGGAGCCGGCCTCTATATAAGCTGGCTCTGAGTGCCATTTCATAAGAATTTTTTTCCTTCAGCGATGAAGATCATCTCCTTGCTGACTCTGCAAGCAAGAAGCCGAAGAAGAAGCTCTTCTCAGCTTCCTGCTTGCCACCATAGAAGGAGCCCAGCAGTGGAAGAAGCCAGAAGCCTTCTCCTGCGGCCATCCGGCATTCCAAAGAACAAATTTCTGAGCAAATTTCCGAGCAATTTCCTGCGATGTTGTTGCAAATGTCGCGCTGTGAGCGCTGTGAGTATGGCTCATGCAGGGAACCCATGCACGATACAGATGGGCGCAGTGAGTGCGTCGCCTGTCTGGGCAGCGCCTACACAGAGGCTGCGCTCACTGAGACAGCATGCTCTCACTGCGAGAGCATGAGTCTCAGCCCTTCTCCACTCGTGGATCGCCTTCTGTAATGAAGGCGGTCCTCCCCGCTTTGCTCTCCCATTTCCTCTCTCCCCTAGGAGAAAGAAACAGTGGAGCAGCAGGATTTTAACACTGGGCTTGAGTGAACTCACGCCGGTGCTGCTCCAGCGTGTTTTACAAGTTAACTCCAGGAGAGTGGAGGGTACATCCCCAAATGGTTCAAATGATTTGCTCTGTCTTCGGGAGGGCAGAGGCGAATCTCTTCTCCTCAGAAGACAACTTTCACTGCCTAATCTACTTTACGAGACAGTGAGATGCCCTGGCCCACGACTGGCCCAGTGCTCGCCTGTACGCCTTCCCCCCGGTTGCCCTGCTACCTCAGGTCATAAGACGGGTCAGGGAAGTCAGATGCTCAGTCCTCCTGGTGGCCCCACTCTGGAGGAATCAGATGTGGTTTCTCAAGTTGATTCAGCTACTATCAGCAGGCCCTTGGCCGATACCACTGATGAAGGACCTGGCTGGCCAATCAGTTGGTAGAAATGACTTAGTCATTAAGTTTCTGAGGGGAGCTTGGAGATTGAATCTTCCTCGTTCTCATTCTGTGCCGACTTGGGACTTATCAATAGTCCTCAGTGCCCTACGGGGCACTCCCTTTGAGCTGCTCCAGTCGGCCGACTTGTGGCCCCTGTTGCTTAAGACCACCCTCCTTATGGCTTTTGCGTCGTTCAAGTGAGTGGGTGACCTGCAATCACTGTCATGCTTCCTGTCTTGAGTTTGGGCTTAACAACTGTAAAGTCATCCTCAAACCGAGACACGGCTATGTGCCGAAAGTGCTCTCCACTCCGTTTAGAGCACAAGTCATCACCCTTCTGGTGCTCCTCAATTCAGATGGTGAGCAGGGTCCCAATCCACTCTGGCTGGTGTTGGCTCTTAAAGTCTATGTTGAGTGCTCTGGTCTGTTTAGTCACTCAAAGCAGCTCTTTGTGTGCTTTGGACGCTGCTCTAAAGGGCTGCCAGTTACGAAGCAGAGATCTCGCTGGATAGTGGATGCTATAGCCTTGGTTTACGCCTCAGCAGGCTTGCAGTAACCTATAGGTGTGAGGGCCCACTCCACCAGAGGAATGGCCTCCTCCTGGGCTTGGTCCAGCGGGATTTCTATTGGTGATATTTGTGCGGACGCTGGCTAGTCGTCGCCGACTACATTCACCAGGTTTTATAACTTGGATGTCCCTGCCCTGCAGGCACGGATTTTGTCTGCTTAAGTCGACCTAATCCCCTTATAAGTGGATAAGGTTATGTTACGTAGTCCTTAGCCTAAACTGCTTGGGTCTCATTGTTAGTTCATGCTTACAGGAGCCCTCAGTAAGAGCTTCGTTCTGCACTTGCTTATAGCAAGGCACTATTGGATGTGTTCCCCAAAAGTGTCAGTGACGCAACGGGAGAAACCGTTCGAAAGGGAACATTCTGGTTACTAACGTAACTTCGGTTCCCTGAGATAAGGGAACGAGCGTTACATAGGCTGCCGTGCTATAAGGCTGCACGCGAATCGATGCCTGACGCTTCAGTCGAAAGATTCTGATGAAGTGGTGCTCAGAGCCGGCTTATATAGACACCGGCCCCTCCTCTTTTGGCGGGTTGAAGCGCCATTGGTTCGTGTAGCTAGACAAATGTGAACAAATCAGGCTTCAGTAACAGAGTAAACAGGAGTTTCCCCAAAAGTGTCAGCGACGCAACGCTCATTCCCTTATCTCAGGGAACCAAGGTTATGTTAATAACCAGAGCATTATTTTCATAACAAGCAATTAGTATTTATATAAGCATTTTTTAAAAGACTGTGCTGTCATTATTTTTTTTATTTGTGTAATGAGGTCGAAGTTTCACATTGATTTGAGTGAATAGCTACGTGCTGTAGTAATGTAAGCCTTTTTGTTTTTTGTTTTTTAATAGAAGGGTATGTAGAAAATAATGGTACTCTCTGAAAAAGGCTACAGTATATTACCGAAATAACTGACCTGAATTAATTTTGTGTGTTCACAGCAGGCAGTCCATAAATGGAAATGTGGAAGCTGAGAGCAAACTTTATGGGTTTTTTGGAGGGTGCGAAATTTATCGACAACAGCTTAGCCAAACCTTAAAAGGAATATGAAGACAAAGGGAAATAAACAGACCAAAAAGTGATAGGTCCAAAAATCAAGCTGCAAAGCTTTTCATCTTCTAATTGACAGGTAATGTATCGGGTATAATTGCTTGGTCATCACTGTAAAAAGAGAAATGTCTATGTCTGTCTGAAGTTTTATAGAGTGCAACAGTGACCACTGATTTTTTTCAGAGGCCTTGGTTCTGGAAATGTTTTTCTCATTTATTTTTGCCATATGGATTTTCAAAAGTATTTCTTAAATAGTTATAAGCCTTGATCTAAAGCAACCAACTATGAGGTGAATCATAAGATACAAGACTGTGTACTAATGTGGGAAAGAACTACTGTACAATCCCATGAAGCATTCCGAAGAGCATAATCTCAATAAAAACAATGGATAGCATAATTTATATATATATATATATATTGCAAAATATGCATACATATACAAATATTTTAATAGTTTGAGTGTCAGGAGACTGATTAATTTTCAATACTTCATGGGAGTGGACACATGCTAAAGTGTTCTTGTGGGACAATTATCTTTTTGTTATTCTTTGATTGATGGATATTTTTTGCAGAATAATGGGTAATATATATTTTTTCCACTAGGAATTCCACAGAAACACAATAAAAAAAAAAATACATTTAAATAACTCAGGCTAATGGCTTCAACAAAACCATATTTCAATGAATAACAACCCTGTAGCTCACAGTAACTCTAACTTACTCTAACTTCTGTCTTATCATTAAAAATCAATTCCCCTATAAAGACAATGAATGGGATTTTTATTTACGGACTATTGCACTCTGTAACGATGTGTTTGCAATGTATGTAATTTTCTGTTGTTATTTTTCGTTCTATTTGTTAGTACTTTATATTTTATTCGTCTGCAGCACCTTGTGTTGATAGATTCTGTGTTGCTAAAGTAAAGACATTTTCTTGAATAAATAATTCAGTGCTTATTGACTGTGTAAATTTGCTCATGTGAAAATTGTGCAGACAAGAGGCAAACAGTATGATACAATCTGGTACAAATAGTTTTAATGTGCATTTGCCTGTCTTTAATAAATGCAATCAACACTGTAAACTACTGGGGTAACCTCACCTGTCAGAGCACATGGTATTCCTTATTCAAAATAAGCAGTAACTTTAGGCAAAAGATGTTAATCATTTTATCAGTTTGCTTTGGCAACTGTGGCACCAGCTAACATGTCTTGCATCGTTGCAGCTGACATTTCTGTGCTGAAGATTATGTTCATAATGGGAAGAATGCAGTGGGCTGAGATTGGTTTTAAAGGGGTGGTTCACAGTTTTTTTTCTAGGCTTGATTGTGTTTATGGGGTGCAGTCTAACATGTTTTAATGCTTCGTTTAAAAAAAAAAAAACCGCATAATTTTTTCACATAATTTACCTTTATGCCACACCGTAAAAAAAAAAAAAAACGCAACACACAAACTTCACTTTTTTGCTGAATTTGATTTTGATTTTTTTTAGACTTTATTCCAAAAGTAGAAAAAAATACAATAAAACAAAACAAAAACAATACAACACAATACAAATTTAAATTACACATGTCCAAAAAATATAGCAATTCTATAAAGAATTGCTCTTTGTTACAATTGCGCCTGATGGCCGCTCACACATCAGATGTACTTGTGTGTGGAAACTCCACAAGAACAGCATATCAAAGTAAAAGAGGTAAGGTCAGAGGGCATGTTCATACAACTTTTTCTTTTTACTACATCAGACTGTAAATCTCCTGTATTAAACCCATACTACTTAATAGAATGAACATCATGATTAGCGGTGAGGAATTGTATCAGTATGTCACGTCAATATTGCTTCCAGTGTATTAGTCAAACATACAGTATACAACAGAAGTGAGTACACCCATATAGCATCACTTTAAATCACATGATACGACACTATTCAAGTTGAAAAGAATAGTATTTAAAGTACAGATCAGGCTAAATTGTAAAGTAGACACATGCATTTTCTGTAAAGCTGCTTTGAGAAGTTAGTGTACTCTAAATAAGGGCATAAAGTGCAAAAGCAGCAGCAGTGCACTGACCCTAGACTTGGTTGACATCACCTCTCCGTCTTCAAAGACAATCAAAACATCCAGTGGGTTCCCTCGTGACATTTCCTCTTCCTCCTCAGCAGCAATGATGGGGACTGCTGCCTTCTGCACCTGCTCAGGCTCCTTTTTCTAAATGCATAAAAAAAAAAAAAAAAAAAGTGTTAGTATGTCACAACAAATAATAAAATTAACCCTTGTGTGGAAAGACATATTTAAATTTCCATATATGAAAATAAAGGTGTGAAGGATCAGAGTAGTGTTTATTCAGTAGGACCTGTGCCCATTTAAAACCCTGTAGTACTTTTCAAAAACTTGTAGTAATTTTCACAACATGTCTTCCAGAGCTGTCCGTCAACTGGATTTAATTGGGAAAAACTTTCAGGGGTGTTTCAGCTGAATGCTCTTGAGGATTCATATATGAACAGATTTTTACGTGCACCTCTAGATTTCACTTCCTCTTCTCTAAAGCAGCGCAGCATGGCCTCGCCCCCTTATTTGCCTTTTCCCGAGGGCGGGGTTTATCTGGGTTTGTTATGTCACGAACCCGGGAAGTAACTTGTTGTAGTCCCTACCAGACGTTTTTGTAGGCATTAAACTGCCAGAATTTTAAAATACGATATCTCGGTTTGCATTGAACTTTCAGCTTCGTAACTTTGCAGATATTGTTTATGCTCAAACAGCAACATTACATACTAACTAACATTAAAAAAGTGAAAACGCAATCAGCCACCCCTTTAACATCCTCTGTTTTTTTCTCCAGAGGCAGAGAGATTGCATACTTTATCAGGTGACTTTTCCTCTTGGTGGGAGCTTAGAGTGACATCTTTATCTGTTGTTTCCCAAGGTTAGAGACGAGGGATGAAAGGTTTCCTTTCTACCCCAAGGCCTGGAATTAGAGAGTTATAAGTCCAGATACAAATTTCTCAGACTGAGTTTCAATTTTAAAAACATTACAAAACCCTTACCTTCCTGTAAGTTAGGCCTGTTTAAATGGACATAATGCACAAATTATCATACTTTTGAGTACACTGTTTCTCAGTGCACATGTAATCAACACATATTTATTTTGACGTATGGTTACAGTATTCACAATGCCTGCATAAACAGCACAGTACTGTGTAGTAAAAGTGCAATTAAGGTTTAATTCTGAGTCTTTTTTCTTGTGAACTTCAGCATGTGTTATGTGTTTTTAAATGGCCAATGACCATATCTAAAAAGCTGGGTGGCTGTTGAATTACTTCATATATATCAATCTCTCTCTCTCTCTGTCTATTTATCAGTTTTTTTTTTGTTTTTTTTTACAAATACAGGCTTTTATGAAGCAATTTAAAATAATGGAGTGAACTGTAGAGTTTAAGTTGAGTTTGATGCAAGTTACACATGCAGTACACACACTTTATTTTCAGTAAATCTGACTGAATCAAGGAGATTTAAGCAGTCACTCTAGGGTTCAAGGTTGGACATGTTCTTGCTTCTCATATCTGTTCACAAAAAACAGCTGTAAAAATCAAAGCAATATTTTACAGCAGCGGGCTGTTTTTCTAATAATTCAGCATATTGCTATAAACTGCAATGCATTCTGGGGTCACATGACGTTTGACGCAAATGTACAGTATATTGCTGTAAATTTCAAATATAGCCTACAGAGGTATCGCATCTTCAACGGTCGAGATTCGGGAGCGGCAAGAGGAGTGATTCACAACTGTGGTAAGCAGTGGCGGCTCGTGGGTTTTAAAATAGAGGAGGCACACTAATTGTATTGGTCTGGGATCCCGCTTTATTTATTTGCGTTATTACTTTCTGAAAACAATGTATGTCCAAGCAATGAAGTGAATTCCAAGCATGAAGAAGTAAAATGTAAAATTTACTTAAAATATACTACAACTTCAGGTTATTTAATAATGTACTTTGAAAGTACTTTCAATGCATTGTTACAATGATCATTTTCAGCACACAGTTAAAAA
>NW_015640469.1:515819-517327 GCF_001515625.1 Sinocyclocheilus rhinocerous
TTAATAATTCCATTCATTTCCAGGTTTAAACTATATTTTGAGTCCTGTATTTTCAGTGTGGTCTCATTCTTTTGGGCCTCACTGTAAATAAATTAAAAAATATATAGGTCTGAAATATTGTTGCAGTATAGCTATACTGATATATGATCATCAGTGGCGGCTCGTGGGTTTTAAAATAGAGGAGGCACACTAATTGTATTGGTCTGGGATCCCTGCCGATTATTATTATTATAATTTGCTTAACCACTTTAAAATGGTTTTTTGGTTGCTTTTAGTCAGAAAACGTAAAGAAAACGACATACATACAGCAAAATAATATAATTTCACTTACCTGGCCTATCACTTGAAGCAAACATCCATCCCTTCTTAAAAGTCTGTGTTAAAAGAGAGCTGGCTGTTGCGCCATTTAATTAAGCTGACTGCTGTAGCCTATATCCAGCTTAGGCTGTTTTCCCTAAATTTGTATATATACTGTTTGAATGACAGCTTGGTAAATCTGTTGGCGATCAAATATTCAATATCACTACTCATCATAAGTACTTAGTACATTTATCAGCGCAGCGGGAGACGTTCAAACTAATATCACGTAATTTACGTCTCTATGATGATTGGTTGATATCAGATGGGAGGCTAGCGTCCCTTGCAAGGGTTCTTTTCGCAACACTCCTCAGCGCTGAAAGTGAACACTCGATGCTGATTGGCTAATTTTTGTTACAACGGAGGCACGAGAGCTCACCTCTCCCCCGCCCTCCCCCTACCCTTCTCTATCATTAGCGGTTGTAATTACATCAGCAGATTCGGCACATTCGCGATAGAAAAGCGGCGCTTTCACGTTATTTTATTAAAACTGTGAAATTACAAAAAAAAAATACAAAATCTGAGACATTAACTGAAATGAATTGTGAATTTTATTAACATTAAATCGTCCTCCTCCCATTTTCACCTCAAAATAATGGGGAAGCTGTGCCTCCCCTGCCTCCCCCCGACGAGCCGCCACTGTCAAAACTACAACCACAACACTGCACAACCTCAAACATTTACATAAATCAAACCTAAAGGCATTCACACACTCAGAGGCTCCCAGTAAGAAACACTATCATTTGAGTGCCTTTGCTAATGAGCACTTTTGCAAAGCTTTAAGAATCACTTCCTAGATGCAAAGCAGATGGAAAAACTTTGATTACATCTGAAGAAGTGATTACAAAAAAGGAGAAAGATTCAAACATGAGGGATGAATAACCTTTAGGAAACTATCTGCTCTTAATGTGCAGATTTCCAAAACAAAGCAAATTTAGACAGTCGTTTCTCCGCTCAAGTTTCAGAGTTGGCCTTAAATGGGAACAGCAGGGATCTTTAACTAATGGAAGCTTTTGATTTTGCCCTTTGGGGATGTCTTTATGGAAAATGTGGCACACTGTATCTCATATCAGAGGTGAAGTGGTTCTGCACCGAGCCGTGAGCCAGTGGTAAACTCTCAGCAGATCTAAAAGAGCAGCAAGTCATGTAAG
>NW_015640469.1:517407-521235 GCF_001515625.1 Sinocyclocheilus rhinocerous
AGGCTAGCCTCCCTTGCAAGGTTTCTTTTCTCAACACTCCTCAGCGCTGAAAGTGAACACTCGATGCTGATTGGCTAATTTTTGTTACAACGGAGGCACGAGAGCTCACCTCTCCCCCGCCCTCCCCCTACCCTTCTCTATCATTAGCGGTTGTAATTACATCAGCAGATTCGGCACATTCGCGATAGAAAAGCGGCGCTTTCACGTTATTTTATTAAAACTGTGAAATTACAAACAAAAAATACACATTCTGAGACATTAACTGAAATGAATTGTGAATTTTTATTAACATTAAATCGTCCTCCTCCCATTTTCACCTCAAAATTATGGGGAAGTTGTGCCTCCCCTGCCTCCCCCGACGAGCCGCCACTGGTGGTAAGTGACTTATTTCATTTTTTTTTTTTATGTTTGGTAACTGTAGTAGTATATGAAGGTATCTATGTTCGCGGTTCATATTGGTAACCCAGGATTCACTCATCCTCCGTCCGCGGGCCGCGAAGGAGACTTGCGCGGGGTTTCAGCAGCGCGGTTGCGGTAGGATTTCACACATTCTCCGGCATTATAGCGGCTAAGGGCAGAAAATATCTGGGTTCCTACATTAAAGCCCCATTCACACGAAGAACGATAACTACAAAGATAACGATATTAGCGTCCACACCAGCGAACGATATCATCTGTTTATTCTAAGTGCATATGCATCTGGCGCTTTAAATTCTTGAGCTCGTTACAGCAGGATGGATTCTGATTGGCTGTCAGTGTTTTATCGTTCATCAGCTGGAAAAAAATCGTTTTGAAAGTGATCACAACGATATCGTTCCTCTGTATCGTTATAGTTATAGTTTTGGTGTGAACTATGCTATTCTTTAATATTGAGAACGATTTTTAGAACTATATCTTTATCGTTATCTTTATAGTTATCGTGCTTGGTGTGAACGGGCCTTAAGAATTACATGCTTCAATGACAACAGCTGTGATTCACGGGAAATTCGTGTTGATCAGCACACTTTGTCATGATTATTTTATGGTGTAAATCAAATTTGCATAGGCATTTAACGATGCACTGAGAATTTTGCTCAAGCTCCCAAGGTGGACGAGTGCAAGTCAGATGTTTGTATATAATACTACTCTTCATGCTGTGTTAAGGAAATATGTGTATACTTTTATGTGTCGATTGAGTAATTCAAGAAATTCAATTATAATGGTTCTAAGTGATCCTACATTAAGTGATAAGTACTCCTCCTGGTATTGGAAACGCTGGAATGAATGTTTGTATGTTTTTAAATAGTGTTGTGGCATGTACATTTATGTCTGTATTGTCTTGTATTTTGTTACTTTTGTGGATATGGACCTAAGAATCTGAAATAAAGGAATGATAATGATGATGATGTTAACACGGGTGCCGGAATCTTTATCTGACTGTATTTGTCATCCCTCTATCTGTCTCTGACTGCATCATGTTTTGTAATATGCCTAATATATTGTCCTCTTTGTTCTTTTTAATATTTGTTCTTTCTAGCCACTCTTTGCATCCTGGGATGGAGCTGCACCTGGAGCTGAACTGTTCTCCTATTTTTGTTCTTAAGTTTTGTTGTACTCACTTGGGGCCTTGATATTTAGCCATGTTGGACTGTTCATGAAGTGGTGAAAATTCATCAGTGTCTTTGTGGTTTATATAACCATTTTATTATGACCATGTTGGTTAACTTAAGGTTTTAAAGTCATGCAGGGTTATGTTTCAAGTAATTTAAAAATATGTAATTTCATGTCCAATTTATTTTGTAATTCAAAATAATACTAAATACACTGTTTCATTACATTTCTTTCATGCACATTTTAAAGTTATATATTAAATAAATTTTGACCTATTTTTCAAGATTAAGAAGTGTCAAATTAATTTTTGTTTTGTGAAATAATAGGGTGCATTAAGTTATGCATTATACAACACTTTATGCACTTAAATATTGTTTAAAGCTTATGCAATTAATGAATAATTTAAATTTAAAATTCAGCTGCCAGTCATTATTATTCATTAATATTATAACATACACACATTAAAGTAGTTTACCGTAAAAAATACAGCAATTTTAAAAGTACTGTAATCAGGAAATGCAGGAAAATGCTGTAAATTAAATTACAGCAACTCGACTGTAAAAATGACAGTAACCCTGCTGCCAGTATTTTACTGTAAAATTTACAGGTAATTTTTTTTACAGTGAGATTTAAACCATTTTATATTTTATGCCTTTTATTAAAGGTAAATTTCAATTTAGTAATTCTTTTTTTTTCTTCTTTAAATATTTTAAGAAATGCTTAAATCTCATAGAAAGATTTTTATTCTCTCTCTTCCCGCTTCATGCACCACACAAAAACACAAAGTGAATGTGAATGTATTAGTGAGGCAGGTGTAAACCCAGGACAACAAGAGCACATGTGGATAGATATTAATCTTTAACATGGAATAAAGTAGAATAGCCTGTGTATACTGCTGACCAGATCCCAACAGGAAAATAGACCTTGGCTCTGACTGAATGAACTGGAAAAGTAAGGACTTTTTTTGGTTTCTTTTTCACCCCCAAGACTACAGGATAAATAAAGCGTTACATTCCTGTGAGATCAGGATTGATTTATAGAACCACTCTGTTTACAGAGTTTTTCCAAGAGCATTTATGATCACTGGATATAGATGCCAGAATTAGTTTACAGTGTGCAATGAATGACACACAGTGTATGAAATAACCTGTGATCTTCATCAGCAACTACATGTGCATCAAAGCAACTCACTAATACACTTTTTAATGAAAGATAATATGTCTCACAATGGGATGCACTTAATGCTAAACCAATTGTTAAGGTATTTATTGTCTGGAACTGATGCCTTAAATATACAGGCAGCTTGTGAATCATAGTCAATCCTTCCTCTGCTGACCCTCAGGACAAGACAGACTAATGCTCAACATAAGGTGGCTTTCAACTAATCCTCTGGCTGTTGATCTGAAAGCCTGCAGGGAGCAGTGTTGTGCACACTCTGTCTCTCCGCCAGAGATCAAGCTTCCCAAATCAGAATGTGCCTAAACCCCTGTATATAACCCTATTCTGCCTACAGGAATAATTCCCATTATCTGTGTCACTCTGAAAAAGTAAAGTTGGAAATCCTGCAACATTCCACCCAATCGAGCAAGCATGGATAGCCATCAATATTTTTGGACCATTTTCCCCAGAAGAGAAGAGTTGTACATTTTAAATTCCTAAATATATTTTGGGGGTATGCTAGCATACGTGTGGCATCAAAGCTAATATTCTGTACATAAAGTAAAAGCCAAAAAAAAAAAAAATCAAGTTTTTCAAACAGCAATTCTTAAGCATTCATGACAGGCTGAGCTGTGTGATGCCTTCAAATGCACCTCTTGAGTGTCTCATCCACCTGCATGGAAATTCCTCTCAAGAGAAGAGACTTTCAGCATTTAAATGTAGAAGCAGATAATGTCTGTTATTTCCAAGACAATTTGCCCCTCCAGACCTACTGGAAGCATCAGTCAAGCCAGTCAAGCTAGACATTTAAGACAAGGCCATTACAGGCCATTAATTAAACCCTGAACTGAAAAAACTAGCCTGGTCTCAATTGATAGGCAGGGACGTCAATAGACTTTCGCAAAATTATTTTGGTGACAGATCATTTTAATTTTTCAATTTAATATCTGCTTTCTTCAAAATTAATACATATATTAACATATACATCAATCTACCACATTATATATATATATATATATATATATATATATATACACACACAATATATATATATATATATATATATATATATAAAAACAG
>NW_015640469.1:521453-522045 GCF_001515625.1 Sinocyclocheilus rhinocerous
CACAGTATATATATATATATATATATATATATATAAATAAAAACAGTGAGACTTGACAGTTACCAAACTAAAAGCTAGGCTATTTTTTTATTATAAAGAACAAAGAATGATGAGATTTTGATGGTGTGTGTTAATATTTTAGTCTTATAAAGACAAATATTACTCTGACAGAATTTCAGAAACTCAGAGTGGATGATATGTGCAATCTACACTCATGCAACATGAAAGCAGAAATTGTTTTCCGTGATCTTTCATCTGTGCATTTGATGTCTTATCACATGAACATGCATTTTAATGTTGTTTGCTGTGAAAGTGCAGCCTGTGTGATGGGGTCTATCATTCAAATCTCTTTTATGCTTTGACCAAAATTGATTTAAGCCAAGAAGAGCCATTCATGATTACACTGCAAGTACAGACAACATGATAAACCAGAAGTGGCCATAGCAGCGAGCTGATTTCTACTTGTTATATGATATATTTTTTGCAGAGGGAGTTGCTTTAAGTGTGTGGGCCATGTTAAGCCATGTTACTGTATATAGATATAGATAGATGTGTGTGTGTGTGTGTGTGTGTATATATATATATATATATA
>NW_015640469.1:522074-570129 GCF_001515625.1 Sinocyclocheilus rhinocerous
ATATATATATATATATATATAGTGATCTCCACTAATATTTGCACCCTTGGTAAATATGAGCAAAGGTGGCTGTAAAACAAACAAACAAACTAAAATCTGAGAGAGCCAGCACAGCCAGCAGGCATTGATCAGAATCAGAATCAGCTTTATTCGCCAAGTGTGCGCAAACACACAAGGAATTTGTTGTGGTTTTTTAGAAGCTCTTGGTACATACATGCATACATACATATATACATACATATCTGACATGAGAACAGAAACATTTATATAAGACTTAACAATAAATAATAATGTGTATGAATCTGGAATAGAAGATTTTTATGTACAGATTTGTGCATTATTTACTCTATATATACAGCTGTATAAAAATATGCATATGTATTTATATAGTACTTAAGAGAGAGGCAATAATTAGAGATGGAGAATGAATTACAGGCATTAATTACAGAACACAGGTAATAATTCCTGTGTTAGCTGTTTAGGCTGGAGATGGCATGGGGGGAAAAAACAGTTTTTATGCCTAGACGTTCTAGTGCACAGAGATCTGTAGCGTCTGCCTGAGGGAAGAAGTGCAAACAGGTTGTGTCCGGGGTGAGAGGGGTCTTTGATGATGTTACCTGCCCGCTTCTTCACTCTGGAGTTGTACAAGTCCTGAAGATTGGGCAGGTGAACACCAATGATCCTTTCTGCTGTCCTAACAGTCCGCTGCAGTCTTCTTATATCTGATTTGCTGGCTGACCCAAACCAGACAGTTATAGAAGAGCACAGAACCGACTCAATAACAGCTGAGTAAAACTGTGCCATATGTGCCTGTGGCAGGTTGAACTTCTTCAGTTGACGAAGGAAGTACAACCTCTGCTGAGCCTTTTTCACGATGAAGTCAATGTGAGTGTCCCACTTCAGGTCCTGTGAGATGGTGGTTCCCAGGAATCTGAATGACTCCACTGCAGCCACAGTGCTGTTCATGATGGTGAGTGGGGGGAGAGCAGGGGGGATTCTCCTGAAGTCTACTATCATCTCTACAGTTTTGAGCGTGTTCAGCTCCAGGTTGTTGTGCCTGCACCAGACAGCCAGCTGCTCAACCTCTTGTCTGTAAGCAGACTCGTCGCTGTCCTGGATGAGGCCGATGACTGTAGTGTCATCTGCAAACTTCAGGAGTTTCACAGAGGGGTCTTTAGAGGTGAGGTCATTTGTTTAGAGGGAGAATAGCAGTGGGGAGAGAACGCAGCCCTGAGGAGCTCCGGTGCTGATGGTGCAGGTGTTGGATGTGAGTTTCACACACATGTCCTCATAGAAACTAATGTAGGATGTCACAGTGTCAGTAAGCTCATCCAGATCAGTAGCTGTAGCCTCAAAAACACTCCAATCAGGAAGTTCGAAGCAGGCCTGTAAATCCTGCTCTGCTTCAACAGTCCATGTCTTTACAGTTTTTACTACAGGCTTAGCAGATTTGAGTTTCTGCCTGTAGGCTGGTAGAAGATGAACCAAACAGTGATCAGAGAGTCACAGCGCTGCTCGTGGGACAGAGTGGTATGCATCCTTTAAAACAGTGTAGCAGTGGTCCAGTATATTGCTGTATATTGATCTGCTTCATCTGGAAGAGCCCAAACAAGCTGAGCTGCACCACCTTCTGGATCAGTACCCTTCGTTGTTTTGTCAGTTTACCTGATGAGCGAGCATGCAACTGTGGTGCCATGAGCAATTCTTAAAAATACTGATGTTTGTGTGTATATATTTATCTCTGTTTGTTTGTTTGTTTGTTTGTTTGTACAGTCTTTTCTTTGTAACTTTGTATATAGCTTTGGCCATTTTTCTCCTGGGACTTTTTCACCTCTCAAGCACTGTAAATAAACCATCACTTTACACTATAACATCTCTGCGAGAATTGCCATAATTTTTTGAGGGATTTGGGGATTTTTATTTATTTTTTGGTGTGTGTGAACCCATTTTTGCCTGACATCGGGCCTGTGAAGACCCGTTGTCTCACCACCAAATTATTGCAACATCCTTTTCCCAAGATAAGATCTGAGTTTTCTCCTATGATGCCTGATGAGTTTGGAGAACACCTGACAAGTGATCAGAGACCATTCCTTCATACAGAATCTCTCCAGATCCTTCAGATTCCCAGCTCAACATGCTTCTTCTCTTCAGTTCACCCCACTCCTTTTCTATAGGGTTCAGGTCAGGGAACTGGGACGACCATGGTAGAAGCTTCTTTTTGTGCTCAGTGACACATTTTTGTGTTGATTTTGGATCATTGTCCTGATGGAAGATCCAGCCACGGCCTATTGTAAGATTTCTAACAGAGGCAGTCAGGTTTAGATTTTTTATCTGTTGGTATTTGATAGAATTCATAAAGCCATGTATCTGAATAAGATGTCCAGGACCTCCGGCAGAAAAATAGGCCCACAACATTAAAGATCCAGCAGTATATTTAACCCTGGGCATGGGATACTTTTTATCCCAGTCTGCACCAAACCCATCTGTTGGGTTTGCTGCCAAAAATCTCTTTTTTTGTTTTGTTTTATCTGACCATAGAAGGCAGTCCCGTTTGAAGTTTCAGTCGTGTCTGACAACAGAATATGCTGGAGTTTGTTTTTGGATGAGCAAGGAGGATTTTTCTCAAAACCCTTCTAAACAACATGTGGTGATGCAGGGGCTGTTTGATATATTTTATAAGCTTTCTGACCCCAAGACTCAACTAATCTCTGCAGTTCTCCAGCTGTGATCCTTGGAGAGTCTTTGGTCACTCAAACTCTCCTCCTCCATGCATTAGAATGATATAGACACACCCTTCCAGGCATATATATATATATAGTTTGCAAACTTCAGTCAGTCACACAGAAGGGAGAATAGTGCTGGTCAGTCATCAGATAATAGGGTCAAACAAGCAATCAAGGAAGTAGGGATGAAACCATAATGTTGTTGTGAATAGGGTAGAGGGCAAAGAACAGAAATATAGCAAAATATATGAAAAATGCAAAAATGTTTATATACCATAATTATCCAATATCATGCGTGACCGTATGGTTGATATGTCTGTAAAGGACATCATATAACATATATATCGCCATATGTCTATATATAAATATATATTATAGAGACGCTTAATTAAATATAATTTTTTATCTTTTATCTTTTTGGAAAGTTATGAAATGTATCCAAGATACTAATAAAGTTAAAGGAATGTTTATTATTGGAAAATAACTAATATAAATAGCTCTCTGAATTTAAATCAAGTTTTACCATGGACTGACAGCTCAACCGTACGTTTTATATAAAACAGTTAAAAAAAAATAGCTTGAGGCTATTTATTAGATGTCTACTAATAGGAATTTTAAGTTAAATAATTTTTTCATTAGCTCCTTTTAGAGGTGAAAGTTTTAAAGGTACCTAAATGGTGCATATTAGACCTTGTGAAAGGTTAATGCCCCAGTGACAGCTTTTGTACCTGTTTTTGTAAGTAGCATTCAAAGGTTTGGAGTAAGCAAGTTTTTTAATAATATTATTCAGCAAGGATGAATTAAGTAAATACATTTTATGACAGAAAAGACAAAATTACAGTAAATATATTTTACCAAATATTTCAATTTTAAATTAATTCTGCTCTTTTGAACTTTCTATTCTTCAAATAATCTGGAAAAAAAAAGTATCACAGTTTCCACAAAAGAGTATGACTACTGAAAATTCAGCTTTGCCATTGCTGGAATAACTGACATTTTAAAATATAGTAAAATTGTACTAATACTTCACAATATTACTCTTTTTACTGTATCTTTAATCAAATAAATGCGCCCTTTGTGGGTGTAAGAGAATTATTTAAAAAATTTGTATTATTATTATTATTACTGTGACGAGTGGGGCGGGGCTGAGAGCCATGTGAACGGAGTGAGGCCGTTGACGCGAGATAATGAGCATCACCTGTGTGCCACACCGGTCTTGAGTCCCAATTACCTATATTTTTCTCTTTATTTTGTTACTATAAATGCAAAACTGTATCATGTTCTTAAATGGAGTCACAGCATGGAATCATTGCTGGAAGAGAATTCCATTCATGAGCTGAATTCAGCATTACCTGAAGACCTCCTTAGAGATGCATAGGTGAATGTGTACTGAGAATTGAATTTTTGCTCACCTCCCCAAAATAATAAATTAAAGTGGACCTGCATGACCTGCATGACCTCCATGACAGCACTGGCTCCCTCCTAAACATTAAAGTGATTAGCCAACTCTCTGCCCTCTCCCCTCATAGACTGCTTAAACACAGTTACATCTTAAACTCCAACCACTGGGCTGCACATACAGCTGCTCTCTTAAGTAAATAGGGCAAAGGCATACGCGTGCAAATACCCTCACACTATGAACTCGCAGGACCCTAAGGAAGTTACTTTGGAGCTTCAGGAACTTAAGATGCCTGTCACATTCTCTTTAAAGATGGCTATGGCAGGACCTTAATGTAGTTAAATTAATATTTAAAAACACTGGCTGAAATAGAAACAAAATTAATGTCTGGAATTAATCATAAGGACACTGGATCTTTTTTTTAGAGGACTTCAAATATGATAATGTAGATACATATATAAAGTGACTGTAACACAAAACATGTTTTTGCAAATACGTGAAATAAAATCAATAATTTAGCCACATTGGAGTAAAAACACAGACACCAAGGAAGGGGAGCACACACACACACACACACACACACACACACACACACACACACACAAATGAACTGTGGCTGTTACAATATAGCTAAATTGAACCAGAAGACTCAAATAAGAGGTTGAAGTCAGATTGATTAACCTCTGATAAAGTATTCCTGTTCATATTTGTTACATTTTTGTTGAACTCTGATGTTATGTGTAATAAAATGTAATTCTTAGTGTTTAGGTTTGACTGTAAAATTAATGCAAAAACTGACATTTCAAACCAACATTTAACAAAAAATAAAAAAAATAAAATAAATAATAATAATAATAAAATAAAAAAATCTAAACATTTACAAAAAGTTCTCTTTGAGAATATAAATCCAAATATATAAAAATATAAATCCAAATCCACAACTCAAAAAAAAAAGTATTAATGTCTAAAAACAACTACATAATTTATAAGTCTTTTATATAGAGCTCTATAGGAATCTAGTGGCAAAACCACAGCATTTCAGATGTTTTTCTTTTTTTTTTTTACTCCCACCAGATGGAACTGATCTGCCTTAAAAAATTGGATTTTAAAGACATTGTCTCTATTTTAACATGAAATACTGCCATAATTGAAAAGTAATAGAAATATATTAGAATTTGTTTTATTATTATTTTCAATGGGAAAAATTATCATAATTATTGCATAAATATTAAAAAGTATCATGCAATTCTTTCAAAATACAAAAGAAAAAAGAAAAAAAAATATTATAGAACAAAAATATATTGCATTGATTTCACTGAAAAAAAAAGAAGTTACATTTCAGGTGTCCGATCACTTTTGACCACGAATAACACAAGTGTGACTCCCAAATGAACAATACCAGAGGGTTAAAAAGGTCAAAATTGTTGATTCATGTATTCAAAGTACACACATATAGATATGAAAGTTTGTGCGGTGATTATGAATTCAAAAAATGTTAGTTTTACTGGTAGATTTGTTGGCAGTGCAATAGGTATACAGACTTTCATGCCTACTTGATGTAAAAAAAAAAATGCTTGAATTTTAATTTGTGACCAAGGCAAGTACTGGATTTAGATCTTGGATGAAAGTGCCACATTTCTTTGAACCCACAGAGAGATTTACAGCTGGAGAGATCCTTCTGAAAGCTCAATCAATTTGAAAGGATAAAAATTAAAATGGGGACTTGATTTGAGGATCAACCCACTTAATGCTGTGTAAATCCAGACTTCCTTCCCATTTGACAACTAATACTGTTTGGATACTTCACCAATGAAGAAACAGACAACTGCATGTCACCCCAAGAGACCTCACTGTTGACTAAACTCTTATGCTCCTGTCCTTTAAGCATCTGGCCACATAGCGTGACGGAACTTGCTGTCTTCAGCAGGGAGGACGCCCCAGTGTAGTCCTTTGCATAGGCTGTCACTTCTTTTCTGTGTCTTGTGTTCCCAGGCCCACAGGGTAGCCGAGCACTTCTTAGACCTGTCTGTGGCTGTCACTAAACTTAGAGCCACCTGAGCATTATGGTCAGGAATATTTTATAAGTCCCCCTCTAACTTCACATCAATGATGCAGCATTGCGGCCATGACTTAATCTCAACAGTTTGAGACTTCTCTGGTAAGTCTCTGGTAAGCAAAATATGATCGTGTTAGCTTTCTTAAAGGGGTAGTTCACACTGAATAGAAATTAATAAAATAAAAATACTCTCACTGTAAAAAAAAAAAAATAAAACAAAGATTATTGGCATACACTTTACAATCAACAACTATATCAGTCTCTCTACTTCAAAATTTCAAGTTTAATTCAATGTTGCAGTTTCTTTGTAATTAATTGTAAAAATTTACTAGTAATTTCTGAGTGAATTTATTTTTTCTGTGAACCCTCATGTCATTTCAAACTTAAATGAATTTCTTTATATATACATATATATATATATATATATATATATATATATAAATTGGAGATATTTAAAAAAAAAAACTTTCTTTTATGTTCCACAAAGGGTGAGTAAATGATGACATAATTTTTATTTTTGGGTGAACTAAGTTAAACACATTCAAAATATATTACAAATGACATTGAGTGGACATAGAAAAATAAATTATATATTAAGTGACAGTGCAATAAAATTGTGTTTCAGTGAATTTTAATTCATTTTGAAAAATTTAACCTTGTTTGACATTAATCTTTTAGATTGCAAAAGTGATGACAATTTCCATGACTCCAGATTTGCATCTCTGATTTTCACAAATAACTAATGATCCTAATGACCTCACTAATGATCCTTTAGAGTACAAAGCAACCACAAATGTTTAAGAGAATTCAAATGCACTGTATCTCAATCCTTATATTTACCTCACCATACATGTTGATACATCAGCACTGTATGTGAACTAATTTAAATTCACTTGTGGAGTTAAGTTTTGAAAAGCCATACTCTCTCTGCCATGTATCAAAGCAATCTGTATGACTTATTTGATTTTTTATGCATAAATGCACATTTTCTCCATTTACAGTGTGCACTTTCTGCTTTCTTGCAACCCATCAACCTTAAACTCACCCTTCTGTGAAACTATCTGCAACTTCATGAAGATATCAAAGCTGCAGATGACACTTGAGTTCAGCAGGAAGTGTCGTAAAGTATTCATGGCCGTGGAGAACCACCAGTATGTTGAGATTCAGAAAGTTATATTCTACTGCTGTGCTGTTCAAGTTACTGTATATTCCTGCATGCTGAGTGAAACACATTGGCCTCCCATAAACCCCTACAAAAGTCAAATGGAATTTCTGGGAATAATGTATTAAGGAATATGAGTAAAGCCTGGAGAGAGGGTCATTGTCTCTTTTGCACAACTGAAATCCATTGCAACAGCATGTGAAAATGCAGCCCTGCATCAAAAGAATAATAATGATGCAGTACAGAAAATATGATTGATTAAATGTGATTTCTGGTCCTGGCCCTGGCTGAGGGGTCTTCCATCAGGTTCAACCTTTGGGAAAGAGTGAATGATGGTGCGGCAAAGCAGGGCAGAATCCTGGCCCTATGGGAGAACTTGAATTAGATAGGGCCATTGCCAGCTGATGCAGTATTAAAGGCAGCAGAGCTGAATCTGAAGCTGAATCAGCCACTTTGAGAAGTTTGCATCAAAACTTGATCCCCCCACCTCCCCCCTGTCAATCACTTTACATCTTGCAGTCAAAGAGAGAAGAGAGACATTTAGTTTCTGGTTTAAAAGTTCTCTCCAAAATGTAAATTCTGTCATCATTTTCTCACTCTGATGTTGTTCCAAACCTGTATGACTTTCTTTCTTCTGTGGAACACAAAAGAAGATATTCTGAAACATGTCTCTGTGTTATTTTTGTCCAGCCCTCAAAATATCTTTTCTGTTCTGTAGAAAAGTCAAACAGGTTTGGATTAACATAAGGGTGAGTAAATGATGACATAATTTGCATTTTTTGGGAGTGATCTGTCCCTTTAAAGTGAAAATTGAAAAGAGGACATTCGGTAAAAGTAATTTTATAAAAGTATGTACTCACTGTGTGCTCATACTGTGGTCACAATGTGAGGTCACTGCACACTCACTGTGTGCTCATACTGTGGTCACAGTGTGGGCACACTGCACACTCACTGTGCGCTCATAATGTGCACAATGTGCGGTCACTGCACACTCTCTGTGTGCTCATACTATGGTCAATGTGAGGTCACAGCGCACTCACTTTGTGCTCATACTGTGGTCACAATGTGAGGTCAATGCACACTCACTGTGCGCTATCGCATGATCTCACGTGTTGACTGGGTCTGCATCTCTGATCAGTTTTCTGTCCATTTGACAGTGTATAAAACTTGAATTTGAACTTGTAAAGCCTGGCTTACAAATACAATGCAAGTTCAGCAAAGCTCTGGGATTACAGATAATCATTTGATGTATTCAGAAAGACCTATGGGGGATTGGGTGTGGACATCAGGATTGAGATATATAGAAAATACTAAATCACAAAGCATGTCATTACAGACATCACAGCTCTCCATTCATTTAGTTCAGCTGCCAAGCTGAATTATAATCTTAACAGAGGGTGAAGATACCGGAAATGCATGACAGAAGGACTGACTCACAATTGATTCATTTTTGCAGCTGTTCAGATAAATTCTTCTCATCTTTTCCCCCTTTATTGTGGACATTCATCTGTTGATGTTTTGAATGCCTTGCAACTGTGAATAAAAAAAGAAAGTGGCATCATTTATTAGCCTGACGTTTATTTATATTCTGCCCCAGGACAATGTCATGAGATCATTGGAGCAAGATATTAAAGTACTTCATTCTTTATTAATTGCTAATGCTGACAATTCAAAGCTTCCACCTAAAACTTCACCCACTCGAGCTGAACACTTTGGGAATGCCTCTGCATGACCACGTTGTGAAGCACGTGTGGAATCAGTCCAATGGAGAAGCGAGAAAACAAGAGCGGGTTGACGTGAGCAACCAGGAAGCTTAAAAGTGTATCTGGCACAGCCAGCCAAGAAGCAGGGTGTTTGTCAAAAGAGTAAATTAGATGAACGCTTCCTGCGAGTTAGATCACAATGTCCACGCCGGGGCCTTCCTTTTTTCCCGACCTCCACACTGAGGTGTCAAGGTTGTGGAATAATCCCTGTTCATCCTGGCTCTACAGCCCCACAGTTTCTGACTATTCTAATATTGTGGGGCTGAATGAACAGGGATATGGGATGCTTGCGAGCTATCTCTCCACAGCATCGTCTCTGAAGGTCCTGAGGCTTCCCACCAAGCCGGTCAGAACAACTTTGGCCTTGGTGGGGAAAGCTTATACGGCGGCAGGTCAGGCACACTTTGGCGGTGTTACAGGCATACCAGGCCGACCTACTTACCCAGTCAACACGTGAGATCATGCGATGATCACAGTGACATCACACGATCCTCATACTGTGATCCTCACAGTGTGAGTAGTATATGAAATCATTGTGAGTTCACACGATCCTCGTACTCTGATCCTCACGGTGGGAGTAGTAGCTAGGTGACAAAGAGGAGGTAGATTTGCAAACTGTTGGGCCACGGATCTCTCTCTCTGTGCTACAAAAGAAAAGGCCAGAGCCATCGGCCATTCATTGGCAGCCCTAGTAGCTATGGAAAGACATTTGTAATTTAATCTATCTAAGCTGCTAGACAATGGCAGATTCTTCCTGCTGGATGCTCCATTCTCACCTACTGGACTCTTTGGCGATGCTGTAAATACGGTCATTGAGAGGTTTCAGGAGGCAAGGAAGCAGGCCGCAGCATTCCAGCACTACCTCCCTCACCGTCCTCAGGTCCCCGGGGCTGCTGAGCAGGAGCAGCCCCAGCCGTCCTCCAGCTCCTCATATCGCCAGGCCCAGAAACGGAGCGTAATTACCCGTACAACCCCCCGGAAAAAGATTGGGGGTCTCCAGCGAGCGCTGTTCTCAGCTGCCGCCCGGCAACAGTACGGCATAAGAATGCTTGTCCCTTCAAGTGAGGTTGGTAGAGTGGATAAATCGGTCGCTCCCTGCCTATCATCCGCTTCAGAACACCAAATTAAACTCTCTAGCTACAATAGACATCAGTCCTGAGGGGCTGGCATCCTCAGCCCCGCTGATACTCCTGCCACCACCAGTGCTTCAGGGCTCAGTGGGCTCCAACGAGCAAAGTTCCCAACTGCTGCCCGGCAATGGTACGGCACAGGAATGCTTGTCCCCTCAGGTGAGGGCACTAGAGCCGTCAGGTCGGGCTGGTTCTCTTAGTAGACTTTCTGGCAGCATGGAATCTTCTGCCAAATGTCTCACAATGGGTCCTGCAGACTATAGAGAAAGGTTACAGAATCGAATTTGGTTCTCGCCTGTCTCGTTTCAAAAGGGTTGTCCCCACAATAGTGGACCCCGAGCAGGCTCTGGTAATGGAACAAGAAGTAGAAACTCTCTTGATGAAGGAGGCCATAGAACGTGACTGTTCTGAAGAAGGAAGGGGGTTTGCGTCCAATCATAGATCTGCATCTGCTGAACCGTGCTATCAAACACTTTCGGTTCAAGATGCTCACTATCAAACAGACTGCGTCTCAGATCAGGTCTGAGGACTGATTTGTCACGATAGATCTCAAGGACGCATACTTCCATGTATTCATCCTTCGTCAACACAGGAAGTTGCTGAGGTTTGCTTTTGGAGGCGGAGCATACCAATATCGGGTTCTTACCTTTGATCTATCACTCTCACCCTGCACTTTCACCAAGTGTGTAGATGCTGCTCTGGCTCCTCTGGGACTCCAGGGCATCTGCATACTGAATTACATTGACGATTGGCTGATATTAGCACAGGCTCAGCAGCAGGTGATTCGGCATCGAGATGTCATCCTTGCCCATATGAAAGAGCTGGATTTGAGACTGAACTCAAAGAAAAGTGTGCTTTCTCCAGCACAGAGGGCCACTTATATTGGCATGGTGTGAGATTTAACGACAGTGAAGGCACGTCTGTCTCCTGCTCATATCAAATTGATTCTCACAGCCGTAAAGAGAGTGAGAGAAGGCCAGTCACTCACTGCCAAACAGTTTCAGATATTGTTAGGTCTGATGACAACTGTGTCCAACGTGATACCTTTTGGTCTGCTGTACATGAGACCTTTGCAGTGGTGGCTCAGGACCAAGGGGTTTTCCCCGAGGGGCAACCCACTTCGAATGATCAAGGTCACACAACGATGCTTACAGTAAGTGCCTTTGACATGTGGTGGAAACCTTGGTTCCTGTCTCAAAGCCCGATGTTGGGGGTTCCTTGTCATTGCGTAACACTAATGATGGACACCTCCCTTATGGGCTGAGGAGTGGTCATGGGTGGCCACTCTGCCCAGGGTCTGTGGGAAGGCCACCATCTCACGTGGCGCATAAATTGCCTGGAGATACTGGCCGAATTTCGTGCATTGAAACATTTCCTTCCAGACCTGAGGGGCCATCATGTGCTTGTCCGCACAGACAACACATCAGTGGTCTCCTACATCAACCGGCAGGGGGACACTATACAAGTTGGCACACCAGATCATCCTGTGGTCTCAGGGAAAACTCCTCTCACTCAGATCAGTTTACATCCCTGGGCACCTGAATTAGGGAGCAGACATCCTGTCGAGACAGGGGATGAGGCCCAGGGAATGGAGGCTCAACTCAGAGGTGGTGGAGCTCCTCTGGAGTGAGTTCGGTGAGGCGGAAGTGGATCTATTTGTGTCGCAGGAAACCACACACTGTCCACTCTGGTTTTCCCTCACGCATCGAGCTCCACTTGGGCTGAATGCCATGGTGCAGACATGGCAGAGTCTTTGTCTGTACGTTTTTCCCCCGATTGCTCTGTAGCCCCATTTTGGCCAACCTTAGTATGGTTCGCGGACCTTGTGTCCCTTCTCGATGGCTCTCCCTTTGAGATCAGGAGGGACCTCCTCTCTCAGGCAGGGGTCTCCATCCTTCACCCCAAAACTCCCCGCCCCACCGGAGTTATGGTAGATGTGACCCCTAAGGGGGCATATCTTTAGCATCTGGTCTCTCAAATGAGGTTGTTGAGACCATACTCCAGTCCAGAGCTTCTTCACTTCTTGGTGCGGACAAAGACTGCAAGACCCAGTCAACTGCCCAGTTGGTACAGTTTTTGAGTTTCTGCAGGAGCGTTTATCCACAGGGTTATCTTGCTCCACTCTGAAGGTGTATGTGGCAGCCATAGCTGCTTACCACGCTCCTCTGGGTGGTCAATCATTGGGAAGAAATCCACTTGTACCCCAGGGTCCCAAGTCCTCTTGTCTTAGATGCGCTCACCAGGGACTTGTTAGTATGGCGCAGTGGGCATTCTCATTCCCAAAGAGTTCCCATGCAGCTTGAGTTCCCTGAGAGGAAAGTCTCAGGATACGTATGTAACCATGGTTCCCTAAAGGAAACGAGATGCTGCATCTCTCTGCCATACTGACTGCATCCCTGTAGGTGTTTACTTCATCCTATCAGATGCTAACATGCACTGTGCTGGGTGCACTTTTAAGCTTCCTGGTTGCTCACGTCACCCCGCTCGTGACCTCTCGCTTCTCCATTGGACTGATTCCACACGTGCTTCAGAACATGGTCACGCAGAGGTGTTCCCAAAGCATTTCAACGCAGCATCTCATTCCCTTTAGAGAACCATGGTTACATACGGAACCTGAGACGTTACAGACAGTTTTTTTTTTCTTTCAAAATAACTTGTTTATGGAAATGTGTCGTAAATGGAACAAACAGGCCTAATGGTAAAAACCTGAAAGCTTACAAGCACAATCGTAGCGCTCAGTGATCTACTTTTTCAACTCAGAGTTGGAGAAATTAAATTGCACTTAGTAGATAAATAGTTAAGCATTTCACTCTGGAATATTCTCATCTATGTGCACTGAAGCAAATATCATATACAGTAACTTTTCTCCAAAATGATAGAATACGGTGAATAGTGCAGCATAATCAAAATGCTTGGATTAGACTAACATGAGGTTGGTCTTATGAATAGATATAACTTAAAAAACAAACTAAGAAAAGAGGAAAAGTAGGAGAAATACTGTTAATGCGTCAGAGGTGAATGATTGTATAAAGCCTAGATACCATAAGATCAGTCATGCAGGTTTCCAGTAAATTTAATACAAAGGATATAAAAGTTGATTTAATAAAGTCAATCACCTTTGGTCTCAGTTAGTAATGCATTCTAATGCAGCACAATACAAATCAGAGTAATCTAAATGGCAGCACTGTGGTGAGTTGCTGTTAATTTAAGTTGCTGTTTACTCACTAAGTCCCTTAGCAAGACACCATCCCCCAGCACTGAGGCGAATCAACAATTTGCTGAAGACCTGAATGAGTTTTATTTTAGATTTGAAACCCCCCACACCCATTCTAACCATCTCTCTACACAACCGTTAACACCTCCTGTAACCCCCCTCTCCACCACTCCTGCACTTCAGATCAGTGAGGATGATGTGCGTCAGGTCTTCAGAAAGAACAAAAGAATAAAGGCACCAGGCCCAGACGGTGTGACACCAGCCTGTCTGAAAACCTGTGCTGACCAGCTGGCCCCCATCTTCTCACAGATCTTCAACAGATCACTGGAGCTGTGTAAAGTCTCTTCCTGCTTCAAATGCTACAGCATCATCTCCGTTCCAAAGAAACCCAAGATAACAGGACTTAACGACTACAGACCTGTGGCACTAACGTCTGTCGTCATGAAGTCGTTCGAAAAACTGGTTCTGGCTTATCTGAAGGACATCACTGTACCCCCTGCAGTTTGCTTACTGAGCAAACAGGTCCGTGGATGATGCAGTCAACATGGGACTGCACTTCATCCTGCAACATCTGGACAAAACAGGGACTTATGTGAGGATCCTGTTTGTGGACTTTAGCTCCGCTTTCAACACCATCATCCCAACACTCCTCCAGACCAAACTAACCCAGCTCTCTGTCCCTAGCTCTATCTGTCAATGGATCACCAGCTTTCTGACAGATCTGTGGCACTAACGTCTGTCGTCATGAAGTCGTTCGAAAAACTGGTTCTGGCTTATCTGAAGGACATCACTGTACCCCCTGCAGTTTGCTTACTGAGCAAACAGGTCCGTGGATGATGCAGTCAACATGGGATTGCACTTCATCCTGCAACATCTAGACAAGGCAGGGACTTATGTGAGGATCCTGTTTGTGGACTTTAGTTCGGTTTTCAACACCATCATTCCAACAGTCCTCCAGACCAAACTAACCCAGCTCTCTGTCCCTAGCTCTATCTGTCAGTGGATCACCAGCTTTCTGACAGATAGGCAACAGCTAGTGAGACTGGGGAAATTCATGTCAAACAGCCGCTCCACCAACACTGGTGCCCCTCAGGGATGTGTTCTTTCCCCACTGCTCTTCTCCCTGTACACCAACGACTGCACCTCTAAAGACCCCTCTGTCAAGCTCCTGAAGTTCGTAGACGACACTACAGTCATCAGCCTCATCCAGGACGGCGGCGAGTCTGCTTACAGACAAGAGGTTGAGCAGCTGGCTGTCTGGTGCAGTCTTAACAACCTGGAGCTGAACACGCTCAAAACAGTGGAGATGATAGTAGACTTCAGGAGAAACCCCCCAGCACTCCCCCCACTCACCATCATAGACAGCACTGTGACTGCAGTGGAGACATTCAAGTTCCTGGGATCCATCATCTCCCAGGACCTGAAGTGGGACACTCACATCGACTTTTTTCACAATGACACTCACATCCACAATTCATTTTGCGATTCCAGAAGTTTCAAGAACTGTATGTTCTTCACTAAGAACAACAGTTATTGAAAGAGTAGAAATAAATATGATTTCAGTTTAAATCTTGAAGTTTTTTTTTTTTTTATTAGAGTCAGATTATTTTAATATATTAATAATAATAATTAATTCAATCAATCTTTATTACAGACTCAAGGTCCAAATCAAAAAAAACAAGATCATCTGCATACATAATATGATTCACTAGAATATTCCCAATCATACACCCAGTTTTACAAGCATTCAAACATTCAGATAGATCATCCATGTAAAGATTAAACAGAATTGGGGACAAAATCCCTCCTTGTCTCACGCCATTACTAACCCCAAAAGGGGCGGAGACTTTATTGCCCCATTTTACTCGCATCATCTGGTGGGCATATCAATAAGCCAGGATTTATTAAATTAATTAAATCATTAATTTAAGATCTTTTTAAGTCATCCTGGTCCCCTTTTGGAAGTTTGCTGACACCCCCTAATGGGCTCTGGCCCTCTGGGACTGGGACTGTTGTATAATGAAATGAGGAATAAAACATCTGCCTTCTCCTTCTGTTGAGTAAAATATATATCTTTCACTTCATTAGAAGAAAATATTTCTTCACATGCATTTTAAATTTTTCAGAGGCCACCACAAATGTGATTTAAAGCCAGGGTTCTTAATACTTGTGAATGGATGCATCAGTAAACATCAAACACCTCCTTTTACTCTATGAGCTCCTCTTCAGACCAAAGACCTTCACTCTCGATGCATATTTCATGCTCTTGGATCCTTGGGCTACAGGGTGGAGGCACCGAGGGACGAATTTGCCGAGGGCAGCGGAGAGCGAACAGTGAATCAGTCAAGCACGACCGTGCAATAAAGCGCTTTCTGATTTTTAATTATGCCAAGAAATAGAAGATAATTTTATCCCTCTAGCCTTGTAGGCTAGACCACACTCATTATTTTAATGCAGGCCATTATTCCATCTGTTGCACCTGCTTTTGCATTCTGCTAATGTGGGGATATACAAAAAGTTTGCCACAACTCTCTGGAAATTTCCAGTCAAAACATTATTACAATTAGGGCAATGTTTGTAATGGTGACATGAATTATTCAGAGTGTGAATTGGTCTCAACTGTGTCCAGTAGGCACAATCAATAAGAGTTTGCCTGCCTTCTCCCTGGCAAAGTCTATTATGCCATCTAATGCGGCTAAGTGCTTTCTGAGCAGAGAAGCAATTTCCTGTTAATATCTCAAGGGAGAAAAGTCACGTGCGAGAATCAAAACGCCTAGGTTTGTTTGTGCATGTAGCCGCACATTGCCCAAAGGATCTCAGATGAAGTGAAGGTCTGATACTCTAAACTAACTAATTTGTCATACGGATAGCCTGATTGAGCTTCACTGTGACTTACAGCAGAATCTAACCCTTCATTAATACTCTGTTTGTCTGGCGCGCTGGCTGTTTTGTCCCAGCTTTCCACTTCAGTGGGCACATCGATGACATTCTTTGAGTCACCCTCATCTGGAAACTTTGAGTCTTGTTATAATACATTTTGTATGTTAGTGTTAACACCACTGTGATAATGCTCCCCTTGCAGCTACAACTCATTTCATATAAGTGATTATATAAGTGATTTTCAAACAAAAGTGAAAACAAATATACTGTATATATTCACTCAGAATTGTAAGATATAAACTCGTAATTATAAGAAAAATAGTTGCAATTAACTTTTTTATTATTCTAGAAACATCTGGAAAAAAAAAACTTGATTCAGAGAAAAAAGTCATATCTGCAAGATGTATTTTTGTGAATTTTGAGGGAAAAAGTCAGAATTGTGTATTATACGCTCATAATTGTGTGAGTGTGTGAATTGTTTGAGAGTTCTATCTTGCAATTCTGACATTTTTGCTCAGAGTTTACATCTTGCAATTTTTTTTTACCAGAACTGTGAAAAACAATGTCTGAACTGAGAAAGTCACAGTTACCTTTTTATTCCATCATGGAAACAGGCTTACATAGTATGTCTTTGATTCTTCTGTGGAACACAAAAGTAGAAGTTAAGAATAATATGAACACTGCTCTTTTCTATTAAGTAAAAGTAAATGGGGACCAAAGAGAGGTCAAGCTCCAATGAGGACAGGAAGCAGCATAAAAGTAGCCCATATGACTTGTCTTTTGAAGCTATACGATAGTATTGTGTGAGCAATGTATGGATATGAACAGCGTGAAAATCTTGCCTCACTTGTTTTGTAGTCTATGGAAGAAAGTAAAACATACAAGTGGGTACATTTTTGGGTCTACTAAGCCTTTAATAGAATAACTAATCCTGACCTTTCTGGCAGATGCAACTAAACACTGAGTTAAGACTTAATTTGCCCAGAGCAAAGCAATTACTAAAAGTGTGATTAATTGTTAATGATGCCAAACTCTTGTAATCTGTTCTGTTTTACCTCATGTTGTGCCCTTGATAACACACACTACATATATTAGATCTAGCTGACAAAATTGTCAATGACATGCCAAATATTTTTACTTGAATCAAACCAAATAATGTTCTATTCAATTTTTCTATGTGGTAAATAAACAGTGTTTTAAGTTATGAGTGAGCAGAGTGACAATTAATAACTTCAGTCCAGCTTTAATTCTTATTATCTGCGGGATGTGATGAGGTTTAACAGCTTCTATTAGCGGCTGCATAGAGACCCTGAATTATGGCTCAATTATAAGCAGCATTTAAAACGTGTTTACTTGCTCACTGTTTAAGCGAAGCTGCACTGCATTACCAGATCACAGCTGAGAAGCTCTCATCATTATGAGAGCAATCAATGAAAATTGATCACAAAGTTTAGTTTACTACCTGTTTAGCATTAAACAAGGATTTATGTGATCTTTGTCAATATGTACGTAGGTTTTTCAATAAAATCAATCTCATGAATATCTAAATGTTTTATGTTCACAAATGCACCATCTCAGCAGCAGTTCTACTGCAATGCACAAATGAAATGTGGCATTAAATTCTGAAAATATAGGCCAAATCTCATGCTCACATGAGTATACAACAGTTGAAGTACAGTTGTCCCATAAGACCTTATTTGTGCGTGCAACCATTTTCTTAAACTATGGATTCAGCATCTGCCATTGCTAGTTTAAAAGATGCATACAAGTCTCCCTTACTAATTAAATGTCACGTTAGAACTTGAAACAGCATCCTGGGCCTGAGTTTTTGGAGTAATAATGAGGCAGCACATAATGATGGGAACTATTAAAACACTGCTTCATGAAGCTTCAAAACATTTATGAATCTTTTGTTTCAAATCAGTGGTTTGGAGTCGTTTCAAACTCGTCAAGCTAACAAGGCTTCCTTATGTCATACTGTTTCAAACTCTGGTTTCAAAACATCTCAAAATTATGTGGGTCCGTCAATAATTTTAATATCTATGCATTTATAAAACAAAAAAAGGAGAATGATATTTAATTGCTTCTAATTAGTTTGCCAAAGCCTGCCTAAAAACAAACAAATTAGCATAACACAAAAATAAAACACAAATTTTACTGAACCTTGATATTCAGTGGTATTTAATTACTTGTAGATTACATTTAATAGGTTATACTTTCATGAAAACATTTGCAATTGGTTTATAAAAGGTGTAATAATCCATTTGGTTCAATTGATTCAGAGTTTCAAAAAGCTTAATTTCTCCCATCACTAGCAGCACAAATGTGTGATACTACGTTTATATTAAAGGTTAAGAAAAAAGTTATTTATACTTACATTTTAGACACAATATTGCCTGTTAATTTACAAAAATGAAGTAACAGTTCTGCTGCAACACAGTAGTGGTGTTTTGTTACTGAATGATTCGTTATTTTTGAACAAATCATTTGAGTGAATGATTCAATAGCTCATTCAAAATCACTTGTTTAGTCCTCAGTGAATCAGCATTTTGAAAAAATTGGTTGAACTGAATGAACTGACTCGCTTACATAGACAGTCACTGGCGTAACAATGTAACCTGCAGAAAGAGCCACTAAAACATCCCCACCACTAACACACAAACTCTGTCTATTTGTTGCTCTATTCGCTCCTACATGTCCTTTTCCATTTATAACTTGAAATGAAATATTTAATACAAAACAGAGGAGCTATATTGTGAGATACACTATGAGAATACCAGTGTCACATCGTGTTGGAGGTTAAAGGCACCTTTTAATACCACCCTTTTCATGCCCCAACAGCTTGAGGCTCTCCTTGTCAACCTATCAGCCCCATTTGGGACCTGTCAGCTTTACCCAGGACCCCCTGCTGCCCACCTCCTGCTTCCTGTTTAGAGAACAGTGTACTCCCTCCATGGGGAACCCTCATGATTTCCATCAAAGAGCTCTCTGCACATTATTTATGGGAATTTGGTTAATTAGTGGGTGGGCTCATATTCGAAAAATCTGACTACAAATAAGCATTCAATTCTTTCCAGCCCGTATAATTGAGGGTAATCAGCTTTAAAAAAAATGGCTGTAAAAATAAATTTGAATCTAGAAAAGCAGCACCACACATCTAATGTCTGCCATTTTAGTCACAATTGAACCACAGTTCATCTGAATCCCCTGCTCTTTCAAAATCATTTTCATTTACGCCATTGTTGCTGATTTTGTTGGAATTAACAGTTACATAACTGATGATACTAATAAACAACCCTTTAAAATTTAACAGTCTGATCTGAATGCTGTCTGCTGTTAAAATGTTATGTACACAGTATGAGGACATCAGCTTCATTATTGATGATGACCACTTCCTGTAAGTAATTTGTTTAAAAGCACTCTCCCAAACCTACCTTTGACACTTTTCTTTATCAGAAGGACTATACATTGCCATAAGCATTAAATAATGTCTTCAGTTGAATTCCTAATATCTAATACTGCGAAAGTATTCTGTTAATTCTTAAGCTAATGAATTTCTGCAATATCCATGAGTTCTTCATGACATGATTTGCATGATTTGATACCACTTAATAAAAAGCAAAAATGAAAAATGTCTCAAGCCAACAGAATAATTTTTTTTAAATTGCAGCATGCAGCAATTACCTGGTGACAGTCCAGAATTTTATTTCATTTGGCAGACTGCTTATTGCAAATTGCACTGGAACCTTTTGCATTTATGTGGACTTGAGAGCAAATTACATCATAACATTCTCACAACAATATGATGTGCATTAGTTAAGTCTTTATTAGTGAAGTCATATGAATGTATAAACATAAATATGTCTGTAAACAGTTACAAAAATTAACTTCCTTTATATTTATTTGTAACTTTTAGAAATAGAGGTATAAAGAAAAATATATATATATATGTACAGATAATTTTTTTTTATTTCAGTTGTTTTAGTAATTTTAGTACATTAAAACTTATATTATTTTTATTTAAAGTTTTTCTAATACATAATCTTTATATTTTCTTATATTTCGACTTTTAATAGTTTTAGTTTTAGATAACAATAATAGCACTGGTGCGAACTATTTAAACTTTGGCAATACATTACTTTTGATACTGCGTGACAAAAAGTTTTTCAAAATGTTTGATGCCCTTTGAGCTGTTCAATTATTTTAAGCCGCACCTACATTCATTTCTTCAACTTTCTCAAAGTCGTCTCTTTTTCTTCTCACCTGATAATTTCTTTACTTTCTCTCCCAAGCAGACAATGAGCAGGGCTTATGCATCATCATACACTCACTACATAGTCCCTGGGCTTGAAGCTTTCACTACATGCTAAACTGTTGCTAAATGAGAGTGGAAATCAATATCAGGCCCCAACAAACAAGCAAGCTGGACAGATGCAACAGTCTGATGATACTCTGAGAGAAACCAGTTTAAGCTGTCTTTCAAGGCTTAACTGATCAAAAAGCGGCTTGACGTATTGAGGTCGCTATCTCAAAGGAAAGTATAACTTTTTGATCCTCAGTCTCTCTGGAATCTGTGTTGAGAGATAATAATAATTAAATTCAAGAGTTTTTGGAGTATTTCACATCTCTCAGCTTATCTGTTCCGAGTTTGGCAGCTTTAGCACAGATAACAGCAAAAGCTAATACAAATGTCTCCTGTAATTCATTCAGCATGGAACACATTAGTAGATTTTCATTAGAAATGTATGTTGCCTGTGTTAATTCATACAAATACAGGTTAAAAGGCTGATAAACGGCAAACGACAGGCTGTGAGAGGCTGGAGCTGTCCATTCAGAACCACCACCAGTTCAGCCAAACAAATCAGCACCAAGGACAGCTCCACATCCGATGCCAATCACCCCACTGAACCAGAAACTACGGTGGCCGAGAAGTGCAAAGCGAATCACAATTCTGAAAACAAAATAACAAATTACAAACGCAAATGCAAGTGTAAAAAACAAAATAACAATTCAGAAAGCACAACAACAATTCAGAAAACATTATAACAAGTCAGAAAACACAATGACAAATTCGAAAACATGTTTTCTGAATTGTTGTTGTGCTTTCTGAATTGTTATTTAGTTTTTTAGACTTGCATTTGCGTTTGTAATTTGTTATTTTGTTTTCAGAATTTTGATTTGCTTTGCACTTCTCGGCCACCGTAAGAAACACATGTGTCCCACACCACCGTATCCCTGTTATCACTGGTCACAGAAGGTTGGACCTCCTTCAGAAAACTCAATTCAGGCAATCTCAGTGGCACCATGTTGTTTTTTTCTTATGTATATTTTTTCATGGCTATTTTCCTGGTTTGGTTTGCTTTGAAGTTTTGTCATATGCACTGACCCTTGTGTACGCCTTGGTATCTGGCCTTTCCCAGAGCCCATTACCTTACACAGCTTGAGAGCCATTTCTCAGGAAACTATAGCTTTTAGCAAAACTACCGATGTGAATATGACCATGACAGAGACACACTCTGAGAGTCTGAATTCTTTCCTTTTTTTTCCATTTATGTCTTCTCAGATGTTCTACTAAAGCTACAAATTTCAAGCATTTCAGATCTGAAAAGTCATATTGATTTTCAATTTACTGTTCTACACACAAGTTACTGTCAATTGTGTCCCTCATATAGGCCTAAAACTTGAATAGCTGATGTCAACTTTTACTGTCTAAGTTTGAGGTCGGCAAGATGTTTTAATGTTTTTGAAAAAAAAAAAGTGTTTTATGTTCACCAAGGATGCATTTATTTGATTGAAAACACAGTAAAACAATAATATCGTAAAATATTACAATTCAAAGTAACTGTTTTCTATTTGAATATATTTTAAAATGTAATTTATTCTTATGCTGGCAAAGCTGAATTTTCAGCAGTCATTACTCCAGTCTTCAGTGTCACAAGACCCTTCAGAAATCATTCTAATATCCTGATTTGGTGCTTAAGAAACATTTGTTATTATATCAATGCTTTAAAATCGAAATAATCAGTATTTATTTGAAATTGCTATCTTTTGTAACATTATAAATGTTGTTACTATGGCTTTTGATCAATTTATTGTGTCCTTGCTAAATAAAAGTATAAATTGTATTCATTCATTCACTCAAAAAAAAAAAAAAAAAAAAATACACTAAAAGTTGACATTGGCTATTCATGTATATATTTCAGACTGAAAATGTTGCCTATTTTATACAATATCTGAGCTGTTCAGGACGTCCTCAGAACAATGCATTTCTCCAGCCAGGTGAGACAGTAACCTTTCCTTTTCTTCTCTTTCTTTCTCAATTGATTTTAAGGGTCATGTAAGGTGGGATGGTATCTAACATCATATCTACTGTCTAGTAGCCCGTTTTTATGTGTAGTCAGGAAAGTGCAACCTAAAACACTTTTTAAAGCACACTTGTAATAACCTTGAACTAATGAAACGTGACCGGAGAGGCTTTTATATTGGTAATACTGTCACTGTGGTGTGTATTTTGTCATTTATGTCACATTGCTTTCTTTTTGTTTCTATTGCTTACTTTTATTTGCTCTTTTGCATTACAAGGTTGATTTAGCATGGTCCCAGAGGATTAGCAAACCATTACACATGACTCTAAAACAGACCTAATAGCCCGAGGCTGACAATGGCTTGTTTTAACGCTGTATGTACTGTTGTGATTCCTTCAGCTGTGAGTAAATACTGGCCTGGGGGATTTCTTTTAGACAGACATGTCAGCTGGATTACAGACCCATTATTTTTGAGTGCAGGATCATAGTTGCCATAGGGGATACAGACAAAAATCAACATAATATGAATAAGACTGATGACAAGACAAAACATAAGGTAATGTCATTGATGTCCAAAGCCCACAAACTCACAGAAAAATCCAGCAAAAAACAGCAATAGTGTGAGATATTATTACTATTGAAAAAAATCTATTTTAATATATTTTAAAATGTAATTTATTCCCAGCCATTACTCCAGTCAGTGTCACATGTCCTTCTACTTTTTTTCTTTCTAAATTTGATATTTATTTGAATGATTCTTTGATGAATAGAAACTTTAAGGCAGAGGCTATTTAAACTATAAAAATTGTATATTTTCTTAGTGATACATGCTATTTACTCTAAGTGCAAACAGCAATAGATACTATTTACACTACGTAAAAACAGCAATATTTTTAGCGATATGCTATTTACACTAAATGCAAATAACGATATAGATTCCATTTACACTATGTAAAAGTAGCAAATCCTTTGCAATAAGTGATGCCATTAATACATAGTGCAAATAGTGGCAGATATTTGCACCTCAGTATTGTACATTATAAAACAGCATTATAATTTTTATGTATGGCCCTCCCTGCACCTACCCCTAACCCTACCTGATAAACACTTTATTATTAAATACCCGTGAAGCACTTTATTTACACTTTTCAAATATTTCCTTCATTTTTATTCAAAATAAATCCCTTTACGATCTGATATGTGATGGGAAAAGGGAAAATAATAAATTCGGCAAAAGGTGAATTTGAATTTGAGTCGATCATGTCCATAGGTACTGCCATGTTCCTTCCACTGCTGTTGTTTGATAGGCATCTTTTGTAATGTTGTCTAGCCTGACCACACAGTGGTGGGTGGAGCTAGTATAAATAGGCTCTGCCAACAAGGCGGGCTATGTGCACTTAGTGCAAATAGACTCTCCAAAACTTTAAAAGAACTGCATTAATTTCTTTGGAAAAAATCTAACTGACATCAAACTTCTGAACAGCAGATTACTTAGTTCCTTGATGCCATAATGGTGATCAGGAGTTGTTTAACTCCCATAAATACTACAAAAGTAGACAATACAATTTACACTATATTGCAAAAAGAAAAAATTGGAATGACAAGAGGGTGAGTAAATTATTATTATTATTATTATTATTATTATTATTTAATCATTTTTGGATGAACTATTCCTTTAGTAATATTAATACATGTATTTCTTAAATTTAAAAGAAAATGTCAAGCTGAGACCTCAACATTTTAAAACTAAACATATTCTAAAGTAAACATCTTTGAATACCTTAGCCCGAATCTTTTTGGGAGGAACTTTTTTCTTCAACAGATTTATGTCAATAAAAAAACTGGAATGTGCATTTATTTGTATGCTTAATAAATAATAGTGTCTCATGAAAGAATCACAATATACCAATACCTCAACAAATGTTTTATTCATTCAAAAGAATCTGATTCTGACATGCAGATCTAGCACTCTACTAAAAGTGAATGGCATTAAAGGGATAGTTCACCCAAAATGAAAATTACCCCATGATTTACTCACCCTCAAGCCATAGGTTTATTTAATTTAATTAATTTATTTTTTAAGGTGAGAATATGCTAGTCTCGTGAGAACCAAGAATTTGTTTACAGTAGTAAAGGAAGCAAAGTTTCCTTTGTTTAGCAAAGGAAAACCAGTCTCCTCTTGGCTTATATCGAAATCTTCCAACATTTTCCTTTACAAATCCTCGTTTTGTACTAATTTGTGACCAGTGTTTTTGTTTTGTTTTGCTCTCTTCTCTGCGCTTCCGCATTAGACACTTCTAACACGCTGGAATGTGAGAACGAGTTAGTCGAAGCTAGAGATTACTGTTTATAAAGTTTTATATATTTTTCGCTTCAGGAGGCCTTTATTCACCTCCCCCAGAGCCATTTGGGACACCTTTTATGATGGATGGATGCACTTTATTGGACTTCTTTTGGACTATTGAAAAATAACACCCATTCACTGCCATTATAAAGCTTGGAAGAGCCAGGAAATTTTTTTTATATAACTCCGATTGGATTCGTCTGAAAGAAGAAAGTCATATAAACCTAGGATGGCTTGAGGGTGAGTAAATCATGGGCTAATTTTCATTTTTGGGTGAACTATCCCTTTAAGATACATTTTGTCCTTGCCAGAGCTATGAAGAAACATGAAGAAATACTCTATCCACAAATAAAAATGTCCAGCTGAAGAGAACAAAGAGGGAATACATGCAAACTATTGATGTCTGAGGAGAGCTATTAAGTTAAATTAGCAAGAGAATTTGCAGAATGGGGGGATCATTATTCATAATTATGAAACGTTTATAAATGCTGCCATGTGAACTGATAAAGCACACAAGCTCTTAAATAAGCTGTAAGCCATATATCACACCCCACTCAACCTTTTTTCAGTGGTGGACAGTAACGAAGTAGTTTAATTTCGTTACTGTACTTAAGTACATTTTTCAAGTATCTGTACTTTACTGGAGTAGTTTTATTTTGAGTAACTTTTACTTTTACTTCACTACATTCCAAAGCATAAGATCGTACTTTTTACTTCACTACATTTAATAAAATTTATCGTTACTCCTTATAATATATCACGTGCGCCTTTCGACATTTGAAAGCACCTAATGTACCATCCCGAGCATGCTCGACTTGCCTGCAAAGCAATGTTTATGTAAGTCTTACAAATGGCTGTAATCCCACCTTTTAATGCAGTGAAAGGCCAGTATAATGAGTTAATGGAGGAACTGTATAAGGTTCATTTCAGGAGGAAGATTGCATTCATACCGATGCTTCTGGCCACCGTCACAGAGGTGGTCCCATTCCAGCGGGTCTAATAGAGGGCTTATCTGATCCTGGTGAGCCTCTGATCCACACTTTTTCGACAGCACAAAGTGCAACGTATCTCTGAGGATTAGATGGCAACTGTAGAAATGCCTTCTCGCTCAAAACTCCCACCTAATACGTGTGTAGATGTGCCTGTGTGTGTTTGAGAACGCAGGAGGGAGATCACAGCTTCCTCCTCCATGATGGGGGTGGATCAGTGCAATCTCAAACAAAGTATCACACACAGACATCTGTTGCATGCCTAGCACCCATCACTGGTTTTTTTATTTTTATTTTTTTTACGGTGCATGGTGCCTTTATATACCACAGAACACATCTAAGATAGTTTACAAAAGGTGTGTGTGTGTGCAAAGAGGTTTTGAGTTGTCACCTTACAGGGCTTTTGGTCCACGGTAGGCAAACAGCCTTTGTAGAAGCGAGAATTGCTGAATTATAAATTGAGCAGAATCGCATAACAGTGGGAGAGGAATCGTGAAACACTAACACATTCTTTGTGAATGCTGTGGAGCGACTTGTGAAAAAAGCTACCAGGCTATCTTCAAATCTGAGGAACAAGAACTTTTTTAGTGACTTGATATATATGTTTTAGAAGTTGCAAGGTGTCAGAGATGTGAGAGATTTAATTAATCATCTGAGTTATTCAGAGATACAAATATGATTTGCATATCTGATGAAAAGTTACTTATGTGGAGGTCATACCAGTCATTCAGTCATAGCCCCAACAGTCATATCAGTCATACAGTGTACATAGTGTATTATTTCTGTGCTAAATTTCATCCAGCATCTATACTGCTGAGTAATGTGCAGTTTTAACACTGAATGTATTGATCCACAGTGCTTGTGCTTTAACCCTTGTGCTGTGCTTAAAATCATGCACCTAATTTATTATTCCCGTACAAAAATAACCAGCCTTTTAAAAAATTGCTTATAAATCTCTCATTATGCTATATTATCAAAGTTTGGGTTCAATCTTTTTGCCAACTTGTTTTCTTGCATTTAGCACAGGTTTTGAATGTATTTTTTGGAATTGACTGATTGTATGCCTCATTGATCTGAGCTTATGCACCTCAGTTTTTGAGTGAAAAAGCATTATTTGTGGATAATTTTGTTGGAAAAATAAAAAAGTGACTGGAACACAACATGAGGGTTAAAAAGGCCTTTGGCTCTAACATTGGCTCACAATAGATGAGTGGAAGGACCCAAATGCACAGTTAAGACAATAAGAATCCAAAAACTCAGTCATGGTATTCTGGGATTTGTGGTTTCAAGTATGTTTTTCTAGTCATACTGTCTTGCTTTTTCTTCTTCTTCTTTTTTTTTAAAATGCCACAGATACAGTAGATAGCATGACATATTTTCTTAAATATTTATTGATGTTAACTTTATCTTATCTTAACAATATTTATCTTAGACATTATATATGTATTATTTATTGAATGAACAACTAGTCTGGGAGTCTTGAAGCTGTTAAAGCAAGCTGTTGTGTATTCTGCTATGTGACTGTTTTTAAATACCACTGAGAAGAATAGCTGTAATTTTTCAGGTTCTATTGCATTGTTTTATGAGAGCTGTTATCATTTTATCATTGCAGAGGGCAGTAAACTTCTCTTTTCTAGTTAAACATGTATTCATTTAAATTATGCTGACGTTTAGTAGGCACAGCAACTTTAAATACAAGCAATCAAACATTTAAGCTCTAAAAAAGTAGATAAAATCTGAAAGAAATTAGATGTTTTAATGTGAAATGTGCTTATTATAAAATGCATATTACATTTTCTTGAGAGCTACAGTTTATTAATGACTACACGTGGACAGCATACTATGCTGTTTTTTTGTGCTGTTAGGTGACTAAACAAAGTTTTTTGTATTCCCGAATACGTCCCCTCATACTAGTATTGAATACCTCATACAAGTATTGAAGCATTCTCAATTCACAAATAACAAATAACAAATACACAGGAGATCCTCCTTAATTAATATTCATAAGGAGGGTGTGGTCTCCTTGCTCCCAAAACATTCAGTGACAACTACCAACACAAATGAACACAAATTTGGTACAAAATGTATAAAACCAGAAAAGAAGAAAAAAAAGGTAATTACGCAACAAGAAACATTATTTGAACATGTTATTAAGAGCTTGTGTGTTGATACAGTCTATCAAGTACTAATCTTTCAATATTACCACAATTTTCTAAAGAAGAAAACAGACTTTTTCCAGATTTGTCACCCACAGAAGACGTAAAACAGAAAGAAAAAGAGCACACACAAAGCAAGGGAGGTTAATAAATTTTGCGGATACTAAAAATGTTAGCAGAGTAAAAACCATACTGGGCCTTTCATGCATAAGAGTGTGGTTTCTCAAGAAAATGGCCATGTCAGCGTTTTGCTCGGGTCCCGCGCTCAGAGTGTGCTCACTGTGAAACGAATATTATTTCATTATCAAATCAATCTTCTCTGACATTTACTGCATTTTTAATGAAAACTCAGAAATGTATCCACCACCAGCCTCTCCCTGCCTGCAACAGTTAATTCAGAATTTTCCTGATTTACAGCAAAAAATTACTCTCAACAGTATTAACAGTAAAATTAATGTTACTCAACCATTAATGTGTTCAGTCCATTCACACTCCCACGGTCACCACTTCTGCAGGGTAATAAAACCTTCTGATGTGTAAGCTAACAAATGTATTTTAAGACTTTTTAGTCTCTTTATATAGTCTAATGTCCTTTTCAATATATCTTTTATTACCTTATAGGACGACGAGCTGATCTTCTCTCCTCATATTTCCCTGTCCATTCTAAATTCTGAGTAGGAGGGCTTTCCATCTGCCTGCAGACCACACATAAATAACAAGACGACTCATAAATGAATGCAGACTGGAAACTGTTAGATTCGTTATCAGGAAGCTCAGAGATTATCGATCTCACAATTGATTTCCAACCAGAAGATGGAGGATATACAAGAAATACATCTGACTGTCTACTTGAGAAGTTCAGTGCTGTGTGTATGTGGTATCTCTTGGAACTTTGGAAGAATGCCAAATATACATATGATCTAGAGAGCAATGTATGCTAGAGTTCAGCTTTATGGTTGCACATATTTTTCAGCTAGTGGTAAAGCAACACTAGGATTATGCCCAGTTTGTGTGTAGAGTCAGTAGTTCATCATTTAGCATATGCCTCACACTTACTCCAGGCATAGTTTCCTTACAGTAAACTTCTTTTTTTTGGCAACACTTTATATAACTTCCATTAATCAGTCTTCTAACAAAAACAAATTTTATACAACAGCTACTTCTAGTCCTTTTGAATGAGCACCTTTCCATGAGTGCTAATAACAGGCCAGCAGTACTGTAACTTTTCCTGTTTTCTTCTTGTCTTTGTGCGTTCTAGACAGACTGTCTTTGTGAAAGTACACTTTATTTTTAATGAGAATGCGTAGCGTAATGCGTACAGCCATACACGCAACCTTTGAAAATATCCACCTTGTTTTTAATATAAGCGCAGACACGGCCATTGGTAACATGAATGTGTTAGGTTTCTGGTGTCAGTCGCTTCCAGTTATATTAGCTGTACAAACACAGTCTGTTATGCTGCTTGATATTGCAAAATGGTATTTCTTATTATCATATTATTTTAATTCATTATGATAATCATACACACACTGGTTTATGGCTCAAATAGTTTTTCCGTTTATTGCACTTTGTTTTCTTTTAGTTATTTATCTGTAGAAGCTAATGAATCTGAACTATCGCACATTCACAGAAAATAGTTTACTTCTGCTTTGTAAACTAAGGTGGACACTGTAATGATCTTACCCGTAGTCCCCTGCCTTGTGTTTGGACTTTTGTGTTACTTCCTGTCTAGAGTGCCATTTGTAGTCAACATGTAGTCCTATTGTTTCATTGGTTGTCTTGATTCCTTTCCCAGGTGAGCCTTGTTACCTTGTTATCCTGTTTGCGTCTCTGTGTATAAATAGCCCAGTGTTTCAGTTAGTCTTTGTCAGTTTTTGAATGTCTCTGATGGTTGCTCCCTGCCTGAGTTCCTTGTTTAACCCATGTTGGATTACTTGTTGGTTCCTGAATTTTTATTAAACTCCTACACGTAGATCCTCACCTCTGTTTGCCTCATCTCATCTCTGCAACGAATAATCCAACATGGGTAAAACAAGGAACTCAGACAAGGGCAGGGAGCAACCATCACAGACATTCAACAACCGACAAAGACTAACTGAAACACTGGGCTATTTATACACAGAGACGCAAACAGGATAACAAGGTAACAAGACACACCTGGGAAAGGAAACAAGACAACCAATGAAACAATAGGACTACAAGTTGACTACAAATGGCACTCTAGACAGGAAGTAACACAAAAGTCCAAACACAAGACAGGGGACCACGGGCAAGATCATGACAGATACACCATTTGATAGCATACAAGAACACAGGTGCTTGACACATGCGTACTAGAAAGATTTTACGCTAATTCAAATTATCAGTCATAAAATTGTCTTTGTACTCACTGACACTAGAGTTGCAGGTATCTCCTAATGTGGTGTGAATTTTCAGCGACTATTTCTGCAGGTTAATGGCATACTCTTTACTATTTCTTCCATATTGAGATATCCTGTTCTGAATTCAGTCACTGTCTTTATGAGAGAGTCTGTGCATGTGGCTTCGTTTGAAACGTTTAAAATAGACAACATATTAGGAAACATTGTGTTTAAAACAATATTAAATCAAACTAAACAATACATGTTTAAATGCTGCTCAATATTAACTAGAACTATGGAATAATATAATTTTTTAGGGCTGTCAGAAAGCTCAATCCTCTCCCCTGACTCTCTTTTGAAATGATTAACAGAGCCTAAAGGGCTGTCACAGAAACAGATATGATTTCTCTCTACACCTATTTCATTGTTATCTGTTAGGTAGAAGCTGCATTTTATGCATCCTATTCTAATATAATCACTTACAGCAGCTTTAATTATCGTCGAACAAGTACAACATATCACCCAAGAGCAAAATACTTTGTCATTTGCACGAACATGAATCAAAAAGGAAAAAAGAAAGCAAAATACTTCTTTGTTACACATGTAAGATTAAATCACAAAGTGTGGGGGAAATATAATAATATTTAATTATTCTGCTGATGTAGCAAATATAGAAATAAGATACATTCTCTGAAAATACCTTACAATCTTATGCAGTGTTGCATCTCAAGTAAATTTATCTTATTATAGATTTTTTACAAATTTATTGACAAAATATATATTGTATTATATATGCAAATGTATGTATGTTTATACAAGTTTATTAGTAAAAAATAAATACAGTGGATAATAGCTTTTATGTTAACACTTTACAATAAGGTTAATTAGTTAACATTAGTTAACTACATTAGTTAACATGAGCTAAAAATGAACAATACTTCTACAGCATTTATTAATCTTACTTAATGTTATTTTCAGCATTTACTAATGCATTATTACAATTAAGTTGTGTTTGTTAACATTAATTAATGCACTGTAAACTAACATGAACAAACAATGAACGACTGTATTTTTATTAACTAACATTAACAAAGATCAATAAATACTGTAATACATGTATTGTTCATTGTTCATTCATGTTAGTTAATACATTAAAGGTGCCATAGAATGCAAAAATCACTTTTATAAGGTGTTTGAACACAGTTGTGTTGCCGCAGTGTGTGAAAACAACCAACCTATAATGGTAAAAATACACCCACTCATTTTTTTATAATCCCAATAAATCATAAACAGTCTCTCCAAACAAGCAGTTCCAGATTTCTCTCTATTATGATGTCATACTCGGGAAAGTCCAGCCCATTTGTGACGCTCTCTGCCCTATCAGCAAATACACTGCCCTGAGTGAGAAGCAGAAGTCCGCCATTACTGTTTTCTTGCTGTAGCTGCTGGAGATACAATATCAGCGCCAAAGAGGCATTACAATTGTTGTGTTTCGGGATGCACCAATGAACATAGGAGTCTCAGACCGCTGAGAACATGGTGGTTAAATTTCATTTTCGAATGATATGTCCCGGAAAAAAAACATTCCCGGCATTTAAAAAAAAAAAGTGCTAATCATTTTACGCCAGACTGCCTCACAAACGAGGGTCAGTTCAGCGCTGGAGTTGTGCAAAAGTTGCTTCTGAAAGAGGGATCGATACCAACGCTTCGTGCGCAAACGTCCAGACAAAGTACGCAACGCATCACATGTCATATTTTATTTTCCAAAAGAGCTTCTTGGCTCTCTGTAAGGCTAATGTTGCTAAAGCTACCATTGTCTCTGCCTCTTTTCACTGATGTTGTCTTCACGTGCTACCAGAATGATCGTAAATAGGAATGTGGTAGTTAAAAATTGTATTTGGAAGCAATGTGAAGTCGGTAACACGGTCACTACCAGTTAAACCATAACACCGGTATGCCGGCGCATGAGCTCTTGAAGCTCCGCCCTCTTCTGAAAATGGAGGGGGGAGCACCAGCTCATTTGCATTTAAAGGGACAAACACAAAAACAGCGCTTTTGGCTCATACCCTAAAAGTGGCAATTTCAACAAGCTATAACAAATTATTTGTGGGCGTATTTTGAGCTAAAACTTCAAATACACACTCTGGGGACATCAGAGACTTATTTTACATCTTGTAAAAAGGGGCATAATAGGACACCTTTAACTAATGTTTACAAATGAAACATTATTGTAAAGTGTTACAGCTTGTATCTTCTAAAAACGAAATATATTAATACTCAAAAGCAAATAGAGTTTAATATATTTCTTTTTTTTATAAAGATGCACAAGCCTCACAATTACAAAGCATGATTTGTTTAAAACAGAAACTGTGCCAAGTGCATAGATTAGTATTTTTGCAAGTCCCTATTTTCCACATCCAGAGTAGACAGTCCCACTTCATTATGGATTTCATGATTCTGTATCCCTCAGCCGCTCCAATTCTTCTACCTTTTTAATATTTCCCCAGGCTTTTTAACTGATCTTATAAGTATTTCTCAGAGCAGAGGAGAGGTTGTGAGGGAGTTGAGCTGTAGCAAGAACTAATGAGCTGCCTCCTCTGCTGTCTTTCTCTCAACTAATATGACTGGCTTGGCTTTTAGTTAAGCCGTTTGATTTGCAAATGCTTTTTAAAATATCAAAAAAAAAAAGCACAGTCTCTATGTCATTAGCTTTTCATCTAATGAACATGCAAAAACATATGATCAAAGAACACATGTGCTTTCTCGTGTGTCCTTGTGAAAATATAACAAATAAAAAGATGGACATTGTATTATTTTCTTTAGAGCTGAAAGATGCAGTTTTAAAGTATTTAAAATGATTACTTCTATGTGAAGATAGTTGTGTAAACCATTTCTAATCGGATTATTCCCAAAAGTAAACACTGTGGCCGATTGGCTCAAACAATGGTGTGAGGTTGGATTGGGATTGACTGTTTGTGGAATAATGGCAATCAGCTGGAGTTGTCAGGAAAATTGTTTGAAAACATAATCACATTATTTTTGAAATTCTGGTAGTGACGCTATTGGTGAAGAAATGGCAAATTTCACTTTAAAATGTTTATAGTGACACATTTTCAACAGTTTGTTTCTGGAGTTCCTTCAGTGCAAGTCCTTTGTGTGTGTATTCACTGCTGAAGAGATTGAGTCATTTAAATATATATTCCTGATGGTAAAATATCAAAAAAAAAACAAAAAAAAAAAGGACACACTTCATGTCATTAGCTTGAACATGCAAAAACATATGATCAAAGAACACATGTGCTTTCTCGTGTGTCCTTGTGAAAATATAACAAATAAAAAGATGGACATTGTATTATTTTCTTTAGAGCTGAAAGATGCAGTTTTAAAGTATTTAAAATGATTACTTCTATGTGAAGATAGTTGTGTAAACCATTTCTAATCGGATTATTCCCAAAAGTAAACACTGTGGCCGATTGGCTCAAACAATGGTGTGAGGTTGGATTGGGATTGACTGTTTGTGGAATAATGGCAATCAGCTGGAGTTGTCAGGAAAATTGTTTGAAAACATAATCACATTATTTTTGAAATTCTGGTAGTGACGCTATTGGTGAAGAAATGGCAAATTTCACTTTAAAATGTTTATAGTGACACATTTTCAACAGTTTGTTTCTAGAGTTCCTTCAGTGCAAGTCCTTTGTGTGTGTATTCACTGCTGAAGAGATTGAGTCATTTAAATATATATTCCTGATGGCAACAGATTATTGCATTCGGGTCCATTCCTAATCATTTACTTTTGACAAGAATTGCCATTGTGTGCATACGTTTCCATTAACAATGGGGAAAAAAAAACTATTTCATTAACTCGGCCTAATAACTAAGAACATTAGCATTTTAATAGTCATCCTTCAATTCACAGCACATACAAAAAAAACAAACAAAAAAACAAAACAAGGGGAAGCGTATCATACAGGGCTCAACTAACTTGTCTTTTCTATCCCCAAAGACATTCAAGTAGAGTAGAGTAGAGTATTTTTCTCACTTAGAGAGATTCAGGTGCTGACATTGAAGCAGTTTAATGTCAAAAGTAGTTATTTCTCAATTCTTTATGCTGTTTCAATGTGATCTCATTAGTAGGGGAGACGGGGGATGGTTGTAACACTCTGTAACTGTAATGGTATGTGTTCTGTGAACTAGCGAGAAAAATGTTCACTAGATAGGAGAATTTAGCAAATATTACATTTATTATATTTTTACTCATATAATTACTCTTTTTAATTATAATTAATAAAAGTGTATAGACATAACATTATTATAAAAATGGTCTAATAGGAACTCAAAAGTTGGCAGCCCTGTTTGAAGTAAGCTGAAGTTTTAGGTTTCCTGAACAATAGTTACAAAATTCACTGTATAAGTTCACGTTAGATCATTTGCTCCAAATGCTGGTTAATCAGATGATAGACATAAGAGAAACAAGTTCCAATATACTAACATTTGAAGTTATGGTAGGAATGTATAGCTAATGTGGGGTAATGTGAAGTAAGCAGCAATCGTAGGATTTAATCATGCTTTTTTATGCCAAGTTGGAGTTGTACACTGATTTTCTATCATGGTTTATGGTCCGCCTGAATTAGCCTTGGCCACCCCATGTATAAAACTCTAGCTGCTCCACTGCTTGTTTCAAACTAGTGGAAATAAAACATCCAAAATACACATTTACGTGTTTATTCTAATACACTTTGCACACACATTTCCATCTGTAGATTTCAATTAAAATACATATCTTTGAAGGCTGTTTTATTCATATCAATATCCTAATGTTTTTTTAGTGGTTTGCTTATATATGATTTGCCTGGTATATATAACATTTTCTTCTAAAAACATGGTGAAAATGTATATTTTCTGGCTGTTGACCTTCTGGCCTTTTTACCCTATTGGTGTTCTGCATTTAATTTAATTTAATTTAATTTAATTTAATTTCATTTCATTTCATTTCATTGGAAAGTGTGAAAAGTAAAAACCTTTCTGGTTAACAATGATATTTCTATTTTTTAAATGTATAGATTAAAGCTTGTGTAGATGTTATATATCAATATAAACAAGAAAATCTGCAGATTCAGATGATTCACATGCTGTAATTTATAATTCATTAACTACGCAGAGAAAAACAGAAAAGCCCAAGAATAAAACTGTGAGGGGGGAAGAAAAAGTCTCCAGTCTGTTCCAGATTTTGGCATACACCCAGAAGTTCACTGACGCAGCAGACTGGGGACTGACTTACCGTTACATGGTGCAATCAGCCTGCCTATATTACAACCTGCAATCAGCCAAATTCTGCAGCGAAAGCCTTGACCTCTCCCACTATTTAATCAAGACTCACCCCCTCATTTCTGCAATTAGAAGCAATTGTTCCTGGATTAGGTTCGGACTGTTGTAATATCACAAGAAAACAGAGCTTGTGAATGACCACGCTGAACAAAATTAAAGCACTGCATAATGTCTCTAGCTAGATTTGTCAGTGCTGAATATTTGGAGACAGCACAATCCGTACAGAGGGAAAACATACAGTATTCTCAAAAACACCAACTCTTTCGGCTTTCGCCCATCTGTGAATATCTAAAAATGTGCCTTTTCTTTGTTAGACTTAGCTTTAATATTTCACATCACCACAGCTCTAAATAGAAGCAAACCATATGCTATGGGAAAATAAGGGACGTTTTTTTTTTTTTTCCTGCTTGCAGTCAGACAACTTTGAAACACTTTTGTTTGCGCTCACCTAGCAGGCCACTGACCTTTCACCGAGAGAAGTCGAGCAACCTTAGCAGAAAAGGAATGCCTGTGACGGCAGAAAGGTTGGCACAGCTGGACTGGTAATTGCTCTGCTTTACCCACAAGCACCCTTGATGCTACACAGCAAAATTGGCTATTGAACGCTTATTTCTCCAGTGACTCACAGTCTGTGGGTAGTTTGTCCACCTCTCCATTCCCGGGAACTCTGCAATGAGCAGCATCATTAACAGCTTAATGAAAAGCAACACATTATGAGTTTCATAAAGAACTGATGAATTCTGTTTGTTCTTCTATGTGTTCAAGTAAGAGATAGGACACAAATGTCTCAAAATGACATCTGACACAGCACTTTTGTTTAGTACTGGGACAAAATAGGCTACAAAATGTATCAAGGAATTATTTTGGATGAATGTGTATGCTTCGTCTCTTGATTCTTCCAATTTCTCACAAAAAGTGTGTTGTCTCTCGCCTATCACTCAAGATGACTCAGCACTATCAGATAAAAAAAATAATGTGTCTGACAGTGTTGACAAAATAACTGTAATTTTGCATATCACACTTATATATTAAATATAGAAGCATTTTTTTTATGTTGCCAGCTATTGGACCTACGTAACATAAGGAATGTTATTGATAAGTTCCAAATAATTTTCTTTCTTTTATAAAGAAAAAGCTTAAATAAAATAATTACAACTGTCTGTAAATAAGTAGAAAATCTAATTAAATGGTACATTTGTGGTAAAATTTAGTGATCATCACTGAATAAATTCAAAGTAGAAGTGTTGCTATTTAAAAAAAATAATAATAGAAGGAAAAATTGTCAATCAATGATACAAAGTTTGACTAAATAAATAGGAATTAAAGGTTGCATTACCAGTGTTGTTATTATTAACTAAAACTATTAAAATCATTAATCAAAAAAAGACTCTCTGGCTTTATAGGTTAATTTTACTGTTGTTTGTTATTGCCAAAGAAACACCAAATTAAAATATTGCGAAAATATACTGCAAGCACAGTCCCCATTGCATGAAACCAGAGGCTCCCAGAAATGAATTCGGTTTCATATTTTTCTGAGTATCAGCAGCATTAGAGGGTCTAACGCAGCACCGCAAGAGTCTGTATTAGTTACAGTAGCGGAGCTAAAGGTCAGAACTAATAGCTTGTAGTGGTTTGCTGTGGCATGTCTGCAGTGGAGTGCTCTTTCACAAAGCGAGCATCATGCACTCTTTAATGGACTTGTCAGTTGTTATGCTGCGCTCAAAACACAGACAGATTCCTAGATACCACAGTTAAGTCAATTAAGAGCCCTGCCATTAACCCATTAGCCAATGTGGTGGTGGATGAGATTCGAGTCAGCTCAGTCAGCGGGTGAGATGTTCACTGTTTTTATTATATCACACTGTTGTGTCAATTATCAAAATGCAGAAACAATGAGATTGTTATAAGTTAGAGTGGCTATTGGAGCAAGCTCCAACTGATACATTTATTAAACAGAATGTATTCTTATTGTCGCATTATTGTTCATGTTGACAGGAGACACTTTGCTTAACAAAAAGAAAAAAATAATAATAATAGGCAAACCTTGTTTAATCATTTGCTTCTGCAGTGGATGAGAAGATGTTTGTGTGCAAGGCTTTTTTTTTCTTTTTTCTTTCCCTTGACAACTTTTCCCAGGTAGCTAAAAGGGTTTGGCCCAATAATGGCCCAGATCCAGCAGGCCGGATGAAATAACTCGGCCCGGCTGTGGTTGCCAGCAGGGCCGTTTCTAGCCAATTTGACGCCCTAGGCGAAATCCCTATTGCCCCCCCCCACCCCAAAAACGGCCCTGGTTGCCAGAGTCGGCATGGACATGGGATGAATGACGCCCCAGAATCGGCCCAAATACACTGGCCCGAGTCCGGCTGCCAAAACTGCCGGCATTGGGCCACAATCACGCCGACAAGAATTGAAATTCTTAGCCAGTATTGGCCCGAGTCTGGGTACTGAAACTGGACCAACACCACCGGCATTGGGCCACAATCACACCGACGAGTGGCCCAATGCCTGTAACATACAATATAATTTATACTGATTTATCAAAACCGGGACCCGAAAATGTAGAATTATTTCCTCACCAATAAAAAAAAAAGAAGAAAGAAAGAAATTTATATAGATAAATAAAGATAGAAAATATTCTGAAGTGTTCTGGTTAACAATATATCCTGGGAATTCATGAGCCAACGTTTTACAATATGCATGACAATATGCAATATGCAAATAAGTACATTAACCCAGGGTTTAGGAATTTACGTAAACCCTGGGTTAACATAATTATTTGCATATTTGCAGTGTCAGTGTCATTGATTGGACAAACACAGCATACAACCTAGCATTGCGCTTTACTGCAGACTGTACTGTCAAGCATTTTGCATTTTTTGCAAGTAACAAAAAGAACAATCTTTATTCACTTCAGTTCACATGTTTTCATCACCATTTGACCTTTTCTCCTCAAATGCTCAAACATACACACAGTGTTTCTGTGAATATCCAAAGCATGTGAATATAAGGTAAATTACTGGTTTTAAGTTGCTAAGCATCTAGTCATAAAAATCAAGCACCACATAATTTCAAACTGTACACATTTGGCATCAAAATGTGGGTTTAACACTGCAAAATTCTGTTCTGATCAGTGTTTCAGGGAACAGTTTTTTTTTTTTTTTTGGAACTGATTGATTGCATTTATTTTTGTAACTGACTGACCTGTGCTAATTGAAAGAAAACAAGATGATAAAAAAGATTGAATCCAATATTTGGTGAAAATATAGCATAACAAGAAATGTATACAGAATTTTTTGCATGCTTGTCATTTTTGAATACCACAAGTGTAACAAGGTAGGGAAAAATCCCAAGAAGTACAAAAATGGTTGTGAGCTAACTGATTGAGCAAAATTGGTAAGTTTTAGTCCAATGAGATAACATTAATTAGCCTTTTCGGGAAAAAGAAAATCAGGCCAAAAAGACCAGAACACAACAAAGTCAAAAATATTATTATATTATATTATATTATATTATATTATATTATATTATATTATATTATATTATATTAAAGTTATAATATAACATTAACTAGCATTACCTAACATTAGCATTTTCGGGAAAAGAAAATCCTCTCCAGAAAAAAAAAAAAAACATCTCCTCTTCCATTGCACAAGCAAATGCTGTTGTTGTTATTATTGTTATTGTTATCATTATTTTTTAAATATTGTTTTATAGAATATTATATATGACATCCCACATTCTCATGGCATTAATAATACAAATTACCACCTTACTATTTCTTAGTTTTTCTACTTTTCCCCCTTTTTACTACATCATAGTTATAATATGATATCATAATATAATATGATATCATGTCATTATTGCTATAATGACATGTTGTCATGTTTGTTAATTACTTTGAGTTATGTGTTGTGTGGTAATAACTTACAGTGCATGTTTTCCCTTAATGATATACAGTACAATAGTGTTGATAGACATCATTGTTGTGGTTTGTGTATGGAATGTTAAGTACTGTTGAAATCAAGTATTTATATGAAAGCAAAAGCAACAAATAAAGGATAAACTGTGCAGTATGACCGATGCAAAGCTGACCTGCAATGGTTTATGAGAAATAGTGTTTGGCTTCCCATTCAGCTCATGACTGAATGGGCTGTGTGGCTGTGAGGAAGGATTAATGCGAGAGCTAGTTTGGCATGCAGAGGGACCAAATAAAATAAATACAGATTCCTCTCTGGATATTGCTCATGTGCCAATGATTACCCCTATATATGCACCCTTGTCTAAACCATTACTCTCACTTGCCTTATTTACCATAACCTTACTTTTTCTTGATTTTTGTATCTTGGATAGATATTTGAATTTGTTAGCTGAGCAGAAAGCAGTTACTTTTGACCTGTTCTATCACCTTTTGCCTTTGGATTGTTTCCTGGATTGATTGTGTATTAAGCTGGGCCAGTTGCATAAACTTAGCCTCTATGTTAAGACTGTATGATTTTCTGACCACCTAGCAGTTAGCAAAGGAGTAGTGAGTCTTATTTTTCAGATTCAAATTATAGATCAATCTATGTTTTTATGAACCGCCTCTTAAAACCAACTTAAAGCTATGACCAGTCTTAAAGAAAAAATGATGACTAGTCTAAGCATTTTATGCAACCAGCCCATCTCTTCATTTGGATCTTAAAGATCTTTATAGTGTGTTGCACACATCTAAGTAATAACTAGAAACTGCACTGTAAAGCACTATCAACTTTCTAAAAAAAAAAAAAAGAGTAAATTACAACACTTAAATGTTGCAATGATTGCTATTGTGAGTCTCTTCTGGTTAGCATTGCTTGCTAGCATGCCTCTGTTAGCCCCTGCTGGTAGATGCTATAACTAAACACTGCTGGGGAAAACGTCTCAGGTTACTTATGTAACCATGGTTCCCTGAGTAGGGAACGAGACACTGCGTCCTCTAGGGGTCGCTATGGGGAACGCCTCGTCGTGACCCGTGTCTGAAGCATACATTGAAAAAACACCAACTCGTTGGCCGGCGACAGCCATGACGTCACTACCGGTGCACTTTATATTACATATGGTGGAGAATTGAAAGCTGGCAAATTTGACTTATAATTCATAACACTAAGACATTGTGTTGAATCTTTTCTATTTTTATCTGGAAAAATAAATTAAAAGACAGAGAAACAGAGTTTGTTGTGTTACCATCTTTCTCTGTTGATGGCCATTCAATAAATAATTGGCATCAGAATAGGGCTTAATCCCGGTTTATCTTTATAAAACCTACCTTTAACCTGGGTAGAGGAACGTTTCACACTTGTCATTTAGAAGAGGGTTTAGCACTGCATTTTTCTTTCAATGTGCCAACTGAAAGAAAAAAATAAATAAATAAAAAAAAACATTCCAAGATTTGGCAATAATAAAACATAATGAGATATTTGCAATCAATTTCTAAAAGGCCGATAATTTTTAACCAAAATTTTACATTTTTTCAGCACAGCACAGTTAAGTTTTTAAATATGTCTGTGGTATTGACATGGACGCTGTGTTACAACACATTCAAATGTGCTTTTCTGAAAGTAGTTTGATGTACCTTATCATCAGTGAAGCACTTTTAGCGCAAATATGTGAATTGGATTGCAGCCACTACTTTATTGAGGGGGCCCTTTGGCAGCTTACAGATGGAGCTACAGCCCCGAATGTCACACTGACATTGATTGAAGTAACACTGGGTTGAAGGATTGGGTCAGGCAGTTGGGTTATATTCAATGGAAGATCCCATTGATGAGACCAAAATAGTATGACACCGTAGATTACAGACACCGTTTGGGAAAAAGGATCAGGCAGCTCTACAATATACATTGAATACATTATTGCTCAAGCACAGATATAATCCTTTAAATACAAACATGTTTAGAAAACCTTATGGACTAATTTAATTACAAGACATCTGTCTTATGGTAATGAAGCCATGATCAACAAATATCTGATAATTAATAAACAGCAACAGTACCACACATACTGAGGTTATACCCCTTTTTAATTGGCTTGACTATTTCAGCTAGACACAATACTGCTTTAATACACTCATTAACCACTTTAGTAGAATATAGTCCTATTATGCTATAGGTAACTGGACATGGAAAAAAAGAGAGATCCATATATAAATGGTTTACTGAGTCTTGTGTAGAAGAACTTGCCAAAGCCCAGACATGAACTCCACTGAACACCTTTGGGATGAACTGGAAGGGTGACTGTGAGCCAGTCCTCATCACCAGTACTGAATGCCATATGTTATAGCTGCGAAGGAAGGAACTGATGCCCATAATTTGAAATTAAATGTAACACATATGGGTGTATTGTTCGGGTCTCATATTTCTGGCAATGTTTTGTAGTATGTATGAATTATATAAAAGTAAGTAAGAAAGACAGAAATCCAGAACAAACAAATAGTATTTCTGTCTTCGAACAGACCCATTTAAACTATGGAGTCAAACATGAAACAACCACATTCCATAGAAACAAACTGAAGAGTATCTCCACAACCATCTGCGGTCTTAAAACTAATACAGGGTCAGTGCAGTGTCTCAGCAGTTCCTGTCCCATTTGGCTTATCTTCTCAAGAGACTCAAAGAAAAGCAGTGCTAAGACCCTAACTCACTGTGTTCCTCGTTTTCCTTTCTTTCAAAAGGCCTTCATAGTTTGATTTGTAATGCATGTACCATTTCTAACCAAGCTATGTATCTCCCTGGTTTGAGAATATTAGATTAGCTAACTGATACGCCTCTGCCATTTATTCATTAAAAAACTAGTGAACTTGAAACGCGGTACTCAGAGAGAGTGTCCGAACGTTATTTTATGGGAGAATTGTGAAATCTTGATCAATAACTTTCAGTCCGCCAGCGCCATTTTAAGCCGTTTGTAAACAAAGCCTAGCCTAAGCTAAGCTAACTGAAGCGAACGCTTGTGCATTGAAGCATATGCAAAGCTAGTAGCATTGAAGGCTAGCGGTTAGCTCATAGCATTTGGTGGTCTTAAATGCAGAGTGTTTTGCAGTGGTTGAAGCGTTGAAGTGACCTGATCAGTTACATTTGAACTGTATGTTTCACCTCCCTCTTCGCTCTTTTACACTTACTCATCCTATCTCTCTTCTCCTCGCCTCCCATTGAAAAGAACGTTGACAGATGCAAACTTAATTAACCCTACTGCACGCGATTTTTAACCAACTATCATATTAGCGATCTAACAGTTGGTTAATCATGTTTGTTTAAATGTTTGCCCTTCACCTTCACTGGTATCAGTTTAACTGCCACAGTTGTTATTGTTTTTTTAGAAAATTAATCCCAAGCCCTAGGCCTCATTACTAATGCTACATTGTGATTGATTCCATAACTGCTCTTATAATTTGAATGAAATCAGTAGATATTATTAATTTGCTATCCTTAGGAATTTGAAATCGTTTATTTAAATTAATAGTTAATTACAGATTTGAAATTGTAATTTAATTTCATAAATTAATTGCAGTTCCTGCTTCCACATAGCAACAATATTTACTGATTAATTTAATTATAATTGCTCTCATAATCTAGTGACCATAACATTAGAATTTTAATCATTAACTATCAATAGGGCTCTGAAATTTTTAATTGCATTTGTTTTCTCTGTGCTCCCCTTTCTCTAAATTCCAGAAAAACGTGCGCTTCTCTTTGAGAGACAAAGGAACACGCAAAACTCACTGGATGATTTCAAAAGACAATCATTTATGTGTATAAAAGGGCAACTATATTCACAAATAATATGTTGTATGTCTTATATATGCTTGAGGTGGTTGTCAATCCTACCAGCTGAGAAACCATACTGTCATTGTTATTGTTTTTCTTCCACCCCGGAGGAAATTTTAATTACAATCACAGTCCTGGTATTTAGAAATCCCCATTTCCAAACCGCTGTCTAGAAGCATCCTTCTAAATCAATCCTAACAAAAAAAAAAAAAGAGAAGAAAATTTAATTGTACTTATTCTGCTACCAGAAAAGAGCATTTCATTTTGTCTTTCCCTCTCATCTTGCCATTGGCTCTAACCTTCCCTAAAAACAACTTTCTTTTATAGGAAAGGGTGGAAACAGCCAATTATTATTCTGTTCTTTGCTCTGTTTGTTATTCTTCTTTTCTCCCTCTGGTCCCTAGCTGTGCTACCTGTGTGTGCTTACTAAGTCTCCTCACAGAGACTACAAATTGGAAGCATGCCCACCAGGGGATAACATTCGCTGAGGACCACACTCACCTGCCCATTACACACTCAACACCAACCACCCTTGACACTGCACATTTACACTTTTGTTTTGCCTTGTTTGTTTTGTTTTGTTTGTTTTCTCCTCTTGAAGGTCTGTGTAGTCTAGGTTCCAGATCTCCCTCACTGCATCAAAACATGTCTCGCACAACAAACCCCGTTGGCCACAGAGAGGACCTGGAGACATGGCTAAGTGTTGCGACAGACAGCCTCCTCCCTAATGCTGCTGAAACACTAAAACATCAGACACAGGACCAGCTGGATGACAACATAACAAGCTTTATGGGACAAGACCCAAGTCAAAGCTACAGTCACCTTATGGGACAAGACCCAAGTCAAAGCTACAGTCACAAAGAATTGGCCAAGATCACCGGCTCCTTAAGTCACACACTCATCGCCACCCTCAAGCTGAGCTACAGAGACGCTGCACACCTCCAGCAGGAGCTAACACGCGCACAACGACACGTCGAGCAGCTAGAACTGGAGGCTCAGGAATGACAGGAAGGGCCCGATGAGGTGGAACAAGGTGCCGAGGAGGAGATCACCAGGTTAAAAGAGACCCTAGCAGCTACTACCCAAGAGATGGAACAAGGCAAGGCAGACTACTCTTATCTCTCCAACAAGCTACAATATGCAGAACAGCTCCTGGAAAAGGCAAAGGCAGACTTTAGAGGCAAGAACGGCAGAATTAAAGCCCTTGAAACTCACCTGGATGAGTCAAGAAATGAGATCAGCCGCCTAACACTCCAGCTGGACTACATCAAGGAGGAGTCCGACAGCGTCAGAGAGGAACTCAGACATGCCTACGAGCTGCGCCCTGAGCCTACAAGGACACGACGGGCACCCGTCTCACCCCTGCCAAGCAGGACCGGGTCACCTGTTCCTCGACTGACACGTGAGCAAAAGGGGGAGGGGGCAGTGCTGAAACATTCACCGACTCCCTCTGAAGAACTTTACCTCACGACAAAGCTAAAAGAACTTGCTCCAGCCAGTCACAGATCATCGCATGGCTTGGACCTCAAAGATCTCGACAAGCTCGCCAGAAACATTGGCAAATTCACCCCAAGTGTGCCAGGTAGCCAGGATGTCCAAGCTTATCTGCAAGACGTCGATTTCCATCTGGAAATGAGACCCAATGTCACTGACAAAGATAGACTCTATTTGCTCCGAACAACATCCAGTCCTGAAGTGCGCAGCGTGCGCAGCTGGCAGCCTGCTCAAACAAAGACTGATTACCAACTGCTCCGAGATGCCCTCTCTAAAGAGTCTAAAGAGTTTGAGTCCGAACAAGGACTAGTGGCTGCCCTGGAGACGAGACAAGGACGTCATGAATCTCCTCAAGCCTACTACAGCCGACTCAGACGAGCATACTTCGGAACTCGCAACGAACCGAACATGGAAGATGATCTAAACTTCAAAACTCTCTTCCTGAGAAACCTCCATCCTGGAGTAAGCCACCATCTTGGCGTTCTCGCATGTCCGCGAACAATGAATGCTCAACAGTTGCGAGACTTGGCACAGAAAGCCTACGGCAAACAAAAGATGGCCTCAGAAAAGGGCGCCAAAACCCCAACAGTTCTTGACTTCAACACTCAAAGTCAAGGTCTGGCTCTAGAGGGCGCCCAACATCAAGACCACGCCAAGCCGCCACACAAAGAGTGGAACACACCCTCGTCCAACAGAGAACGAGACTCCCATGCTGGTACCCGACCTAAACAGAGGAACAACCGCTGGGATGGACCGCGTGGACGACAACACTCACCTGGACGTCACTGGGAAAAACCTTGGGACCAATCCAGACCTCGTGAGACTCAATGGGACAGATCGTGGAATCAGCCAAACTCATTTGGAAACTCAAGAGGAAAAGGCTCATGGGAATCCAACGGAACCTCCAAGGGAAAACGACAAACACACCCTGGAGCAACCAGTCCAAGGAATCAACGAAGGAACTCGCAAAGATTCCAAGCTGACCAAGCTCAAACTGAATCCACACAAGAACAAAAGACATCACCGTGTTTCGACTCACAAGAGCTGATGAAAATGATGATGAAAGAGTTCTTCCACCGAAAGGAGGAGGATCGGAAGTGGGAAAAGAAAGAGAAACCAGAGTCAGCCTGACTAGCAGCCGGAAGAGAAGGCAGCGACCAGCTGACCCAACCAGCCACAGAGAACAGCACTCCTTCACCTCACTCTCAGAGAACCGTAACCTCCATAACTTCAGACGGACAAGAAATCCTACCTGAACAACCCGCAAAACAGTCAGAAACTGACCCAACACCTGATGCGTCAGATCACAGCAGCGTCCAACAAACACCTGCTGACAAAACCACTCAAGTTCCTGAAAGTGCTGTCTTGGTCATCTGCCACTCCTCCGACGAACACCAGATCAGTCCTGACATCCTACCGGTCTCATCCCAAACTCCAGTCCCTCAACTACTGGGCGACCTCATTGAGAAAGGTATAGCAAGAAAGTTTTACCTCTCCATCATCATTGAACGCCACATCAAAGTCGAAGCCCTTCTGGACACGGGAGCCGACATCACTCTAATGTCAACTGAACTCCTTGAAGAAGTCCAAGAAAGAACAAAGAGGTCTAATAGCACCCTCAAACTTCAAAGGTGCGAGCTGAACCTTCAAGCGTATTCCCACACGGGCCTACAACTAAAACACATGGCCCCAATTCACCTAACTGTGGGACCAATGGACCTTGTTCACCCAGTATACGTCTCACCACTCAAAACCTATCCACTCTTCATTGGAAAATACCTGCTTAATCGCTTTGAACCCTTAATTGACTTCAAGCAACTAAAGATATGGACGCAAGTCCGTGAGCCTCTACCCTGCCAGTCAGTAGACTCCAACGAGTCGCAGTGTCAAACCACAGACACCGCCGCCAACTCACTGACTGATGATGCAATGTCAAAGCCAGGGCCAGGGCCAAGCTCAACTCCAAGCAGCAAGAACCTGGACCCTTTCCTCTGCTCATTGCAGGCGCCTGACTCAGACTCAGGCCTCCTTCGAATCATGACTGCCATAAATGTCCACGACACCTCAGTGTCCGACGCAGCATTAACCCTGTGGGCGGAGAACTCAGCTATCAGCCTGAAGCTATTCAGAGCATTGAATCAAGGACAGCAGAGCCTCCCACATGTCTCAAGACACAGCCGCTTCCCTCTCAGTCCCTGGTCGACAACCATGGCTACCTCCAAGATCATCTGCGCTGTAAACATACGATGGAACAACAGACACCTGAGTCACTACTTCCTCGTTGTCCCCAACCTACCTCATGACATCTGCATTGGAGCAGACATCATGGTCCGGCTCAATGCCTGTGTGGACATCGTGAACGACGTCATATGGGCTCCCCTGTCACGCCAACTGACCACTGCAGTCAACCTCAAGAACCTTCGATCTGGTCAAACAATGCCAGACGCATGCGCCATGATCAGTGAGCAAGAAGTTGCAATACCTGCCTACAGCAAGAGTGTCAGCGTCCGCCTCAACATGCGACCTGGCCACTCTCTCGACAGTAAGCTAGGCTTCTTCCAACCTTCCAGGACCTGCCTAAGACTAGGACTGACCTTGGAAGCCACACCTCTCATTGAAGTGTCATCTCGTGCTGTGTACGTATTGTTCAACAACTGTACGGCCAAAGACATCAACATTCCCAAAGCCAGTCACCTGGGATGGCTCATTAACCAGACGTTCCATGACTTTGAACTAACGGTACCGGTCATAGGCCACATACCAGCCCAACTACTGTCAGATGAATATGATGACACAGTAACGTTCACAAGACCCAATGGAACCATTGCCATCACTTCTATTCTGCCAGTGCCCAGAGAAAGCGTCTGCCGATCAGAAATCACAGACGACACTCACCTCGCCGTCTACGCTGTCTCAACACAGCCCACGACAGAATCACCTGCACAGGTGACCAACAAGGCCCAGAGCCCCTCGAATG
>NW_015640469.1:571833-585897 GCF_001515625.1 Sinocyclocheilus rhinocerous
TGAGTGCTCAACAGTTGCGAGACTTGGCGCATAAAGCCTACGGCAAACAAAAGATGGCCTCAGAAAAGGGCGCCAAATCCACAGCAGTTCTTGACTTCAACACTCAAAGTCAAGGGCTGGCTCTAGAGGGCGCCCAACACCAAGACTATGCCAAGCCACCACCCAAAGAGTGGAACGCACCCCCATCCAACAGAGAACGGGACTCCCACGCTGGTACCCGACCTAAACAGAGGAACAACCGCTGGGATGGACCGCGTGGACGACAACACTCACCTGGACGTCACTGGGAAAAATCTTGGGACCAATCCAGACCTCGTGAGAATCAATGGGACAGATTGCCCCTCATCCAGGTCCTTCAGCAGGTCAGCCTGGTATGCCTGAAGCACCGCCATCGTGTGCAACGAAGCCACCGCCTGACCTGCCGCTGCGTATGCCTTGCCGTTCGTGCGAGATGTGGCTTGAAGGGGCACGGATGGCAAGGAGGGAGTTTTGAGGGATGACGTCTCCCCCAGAGAGAGATAGCTGGCTAGCGTCTCTTCCACAGGGGGCATCATTCCATAGCCGCTTTCGCGCATTGACTCGATGTTCGCATAACTCGTATGCTGAAACCGGTATACGCGTGAGGAAAACGGCCTCTCCCATTCCTTCTCGATCTCAGTGTGGAGATCAGGAAGGAAAGGAAGGCTCACTTGAGCTGGAGGTGTATGGCCAGAGAGATAACGTTCGTCGAGGCGACCTCGCGACGTCACCTCCTTGGCCCGTTTCCACGGTAATTCGAGCCTTGCCGTGGCTCGATCCATTACCTCTAACAGCTCATCATACGCAGGGCAGGTGGATTGGGAAAGCTCAGCCTCAGCTTCTTCACTCTCCACATCCATTTCCTGCTCTTGTTGGGCTGGGCCCAACTGAGCACTGGCCCCTGGATCAGATGATACTAGAGAAAGGATATCATCGTCCAGCGGCTGTCTCTCGCCCGACGCCGATGCGCGGAAGAGGGGAACCCCCCTTTCAGCCTCATCGGCTAGGTCCACCTGAGATCCCCACGAGCTCATTCTCCTCCGTGCCTCAGCAGCGGCGGGTCCTGAACCGCGGGAAACCGATGGTTGTCCCTCTCCCCTCGAGAAGAGAGACAAACGAGAGCGGAGCTTCTTCAGAGAAAAGCTCTCACAGTGCACACAGATTGCCCCCTCGAGGACATCGTGTGCGTGCTCCTCGCCCAAACAAACAACGCATAGATCGTGTGAATCATCGGGTGTCAGGAACCGCTGACACGGATGTACACACTTTCTAAACGCTTCGCTAGTGCTCGCCATAGTAGGAAAGAAAAGCTCTTACTTTGCTTTTTGGAATGCACGCTTCAAACAGACCGGTCAGTGAAGACGAAGAAGAGAATGATGTGCGCTACCGGCGCCTATTTTGTACTAGTCGCGACGGTAGTGACGTCATGGCTGTCGCCGGCCAAACAAGTTGGTGTTTTTTCAATGTAGGCTTCAGACACGGGTCACGACGAGGCGTTCCCCATAGCGACCCCTAGAGGACGCAGTTCGAAGTTCCACGAAAGGGAACAGCACTTCTTCACTTCACTCTCAGAGAACTGTAACCTCCATAACTTCAGACGGACAAGAAATCCTACAATTGGAATCAGATTTTATTATGTCACTAGATTTTTAAACACTGCACAGTAATATATATTATGTTTATTCTGTGTTTTCAAAGTGCGGTCGCCTTGTAACCTTTTAAACTTAAGTACAGTTAGCAGTTCACTCTAGGACAAGAAGACTATACATTTGTTTTGTTATTACTTTCAGCCATTAAGAAATTCTAAACATATTTGTAATTAATTGCTTGTTTATAGGACACAACAAAACAAGTGATAGGTTTTTGAGACTGTTCTTTAAAGCACTCCCAGCCCTGGTCACTTTTTTATGTCCACCTACTCAAACATGACTGATTCAAGCTGGATAACACTGCTCTAAAGAATTCTAGAATAAAAAGTTGAGGAACTTTGTTCTCCTTTGAAGAATGATTCTCCCTGACATATATACTAGGCAATTACTTTTATACCCTGTGTGACGAGCGTCCCGAAGCTTCATCAGCGTCGCCCTGGAAACAAGCGAGGAACACCTGGCCATCATCACAGGCTGATCGGTCACAGCTGCACCTCATCAGGCGGGACCTTCCTGCTGCAGACGGATGCCTCTGACACAGGACTGGGAGCCATCCTGTCACAGATCCAGGAGGGTGAGGAGCATCCGATCATCTACATCAGCAGGAAGCTGATCCCGGCCGAGAGGAACTACGCCGCGGTGGAGAAGGAGGCCCTAGCTGTCAAGTGGGCAGTCCTGGAGCTGCGGTACTACCTCCTGGGCCGGAAGTTCACCCTGGTCACGGACCACGCACCCCTTCAGTGGATGGCCCGCACCAAGGATACCAATGCCAGGGTGACCCGATGGTTCCTCGCGCTCCAGGACTTCCACTTCGAGGTACGTCATCGGGCTGGAGCCGCGAACGCCAACGCGGATGGCCTCTCTCGGATCTGGGCAGCTTTCGCAGGTCTGTCAGGGGTCACTCCCCACCCACCCCCTATCTCTCCCCTACTATCTCAGACCATTAACAGGACCAGGACGACGCTTAGGGAGGGGGGAGTGTGACGAGCGTCCCGAAGCTTCATCAGCGTCGCCCTGGAAACAAGCGAGGAGCACCTGGCCATCATCACAGGCTGATCGGTCAAGGCTGCACCTCATCAGGCGGCGGCTACATAAACCACGCAAGCCCTGCCATCTAGGAGATTCCTCCATGAGACTGAGCACTAACTCGCCCTCTCATTTTCCCCACAGAAAGCAGCGTGTGACCGACCAGCCCACAGGAGCACTGCGAAAAAACAAACAAACCGAACACCACTGTAAAATCAAACACAACAGAAAGAACATTGAACTTAAAGTGTTAGTTCACCCAAAAATGAAAATTAGCCCATGAATTACTCCCCCCTCAAGGCATCCAAGGTGTATATGACTTTTTTCAGACAAATCCAGTTGGAGTTATATTAAAAATTGTCTTTGCTCTTCCAAGCTGTTTAATGGCAGTCAGTGGGTGTTGCAGTTCATCAGACCAAAAGAAGTTAAATAACGCGTATCCATCCATAATAAAAAGTGCCTCACACGGCTTCAGGGGGTGAACAAAAGCCTCCTGTAGCAAATCGATGCATTTTTTTTGTAAGAAAAATAACCATATTTAAAACTGAATAATCAATTTAATCTAGCTTGTGCTCACTGTTGTACACCGAAGCAGCTCCGGGCGGATGACGTATGAGGTCGGCTTTGCGCCGGCGCATGCGCAACGTCGACATCTTACGTCATCCGCCCGGAGCTGCTTCTGTGTACAAGTGTTGCCGCAAGCTAGATTAAAGTGATCATTACATTTTGAATATGGATATTTTTCTTAAAAAAATGCATCAATTCGCTACAGGAGGCCTTTGTTCACCCCCCGAAGCCGTGTGTGGCACTTTTTTATTATGGATGGATGCGCTTTATTTTATTTCTTTTGGACTGATGAACTGCAACACCCGCTGACTGCCATTAAACAGCTTGGAAGAGCAAAGACAATTTTTAATATAACTCCGATTGGATTTATCTGAAAGAAGGAAGTCATATACGCCTAGCATGGCTTGAGGGTAAGTAAATAATGGGCTAATTTTCATTTCTGGGTGAACTATCCCTTTAAAAATAACCCGAAATGCATCTTGGTGATCGTTCACATAAGGGGAAACACTGTAAAAAATGTCAATAAGAATAATAATGGCAATGTAACAAGATATTATTATTTTTTCTCAACTTTTCACCAAGTACCTCACACAACTAAAATGGTTAGCTTTGCACTGAAAAAAAAAAGATTCAAAAATCAATGTAGCACAAGGGTTTTGTGTAATTGCCCTCAGTAATTCAGCCAACTTTTTTTCAAAAGTTTTTTTTTTTTTCAGCCAAGAATTTGTTTGTTGATTAAATGCTGTATCTTTCAGCCAATAAACTTATCACAGCAGCTACAGATCTCTTGCTCAGTAACGTTTCAATCAACAACAGAGAAAACCTGCTTTCTTCTTTATCATGCAGTTTTAAGACACTGGATGCCTCCTAAGAATACTTATTACAAGACCCAAAGGACATTTAAATCAGATTCTTCTTTTTTAAAATTAAGGCATATACTGTAGGTCCTCAACACAAAACAACAAACATTCATCCTTATGTAAAGATGAGCATCGCCACATAACAAGAAACTAATGATAACAACAAGAGCATAAAATAACATTTTGTGTCAATTGATTTCAAATGGTCTCAACACACAAAGGCTCATTTTGTTGATCCTGTAATAAACAATCGGACTAATAAACTTGCTGGCTGAACTAGTAGTTCAGTAAATCAAATATCCTATTGCATGATATGGCGAGGAACTAACTTCAAATCATAGCAGTTACTTGTTGGATTTTTACTGTGAAGAAAACAATTTGTATACACTTAAATTATGTTTCAGGATGCTCAGATGCCTCCATTGAGTTCAATATATGTCTAATCATACTTCAGCTGTCAAACAAAGCCAAACACGACAGGAAAACACATAGTGCTTTTCTGGTGGGAAAATCCAAAAGTTGTGTGCAAATGGCAGCAGCTTGTTTTCATGCGTATCAAGGGAGCAATTTCATCTGCTCCCCCAGGTCTTGTTCTGTAACTGAATGTGAATGTGATAAGGGATACACATTATACACACAATGAAGTGAAGCTCATGACAAACAAACACCAGTGTAGTTGGTAAATGAGCATTACGTGTTGGGCAAATGCTCCAGGGCCCCCAAACTCGCAGGTTCCCCAAAGAGTGAGAATCCTATCACCCATGTCAACAGTTCACTGTTGTAATCGCATGTTTTTTTTAGGCCAACACAGATTGGATTGATTGAACTATAAGATAGTTTCCTCACCAGAGTGGATCTGGAATTCTAGATATCAAATTTCAGTGCCAACACAATGTCTAACAAAAAAAAAAATTAAAAAAGAGAAAAAGCATTTTAGGCAATTCAGTAGTGATGCTATTGGGATCAGACCTATTGAAGTGTTCATATACATGATCAACACTTGATGAAGAACGGTTCAGTCGAAACACTACTTCATCTAATCAGCTTGAGTAGACTGAAAAGTGTGCAGCTGTTTGTTTGCTTTCAGAAGAAGAAATTCTCATTAATTCTCATTAAATGTTCAACCACATCCTTCTAAGAGCTATTTCACCAGCAGTCTTATTCTTCACAGCAGCATTTTAGCCATTAAAACCAAATAGAAAACTGAAGTTCAAAGTAAATAATCAAATAAGGTGCATATGATATGGAACAAGGAATTATTATAATGTGCAGACACTGTATTGCATGTGTTAATGGATGATTTTTACTGTATTTATCAGGACTGATTATTGTGGTCTGTCAAAGGACACATGGAATGGATAAACAAACAAAAACATGAAAAAAAAAATATATATTTCAGATGCAGTTCACTAACTGGATGTCTATTTTCAAATAGCAGGCCACTCTGTTCCTCATCTGATTTGAGTATTCTTTAATTTCACAATAAAGCCAGAACTTTGGACACAAAACACAACAATTGCACTGACCATCTGAGCTGCTGAGGATATGTTGGCTGTTGTAAGAGTCTGCTGAGAAAAAGAAGCCAGAATTTTCTAATCACACCTAGCTCTTTTACAAAACATACACATTGTTCTTCAAATATCTCTACATGTAGTGTAATGTCTCTTTACATTACATGACGGCAGAAACTAACAGAAAAGGAGAGTCCATCTGAGATGACCCTCACTTTATAACCGCAGAATTGCATGAAAAAAACATTTTGAGATAAAAAAATAAAATAAAGTTATTAAAAGATAATACATTTTCAATATTTACCAGATTTATTTTATGAAAACTTTTGTAGCCATATACTCATTTTTTATATACAGTACAATAGAGAAATTACCTGCATAGTACATGCTATAAAACCAGGTTATTTTACTGAATCCAAGAGACATGCAATAGTGAACTTGGTGAAGTCATAACTGGGTACTAAGAAAAGAAGAAAAAAATTAATAAAATGGGCAATACTATCTTTTTTAATCAAAATTTTGTTAAAATGTAACCCCATCTACAAATAAACTATTTACAGAAACCTCCAATTAGGAATAAACATTGGAATAAAACACCAAATTGATTGAATCAATGAGCTCATGTTTTGCCTTACAGTCTTCAATGTTTTAGACGTATATCATAATGTTGGCATTTAGGCTCATTAACATTTTAAGAAAAAAGGGCATTATGCAAATTAATATCTTATCTTCAGCACAAAACACACTTAAATGGTTTCCCTGAGCCTCCAAGTGTGTCACTGACTTTAAGTAAAATGCCATTTCCTGACATAAAACCACCAATCTTCTCTACAAACTTACACTATAAATTTCAAAGCTCCATGGTTTGCATTGTTATTGTGCATAAACTAACACATTTTTACATTGTGAACTATCTAATTATAAAAGAGAGAAACCTTAATGCAAAACATTGCAAAACACTGTTTCTGTCATGGTGTGCCTACTGTGAGGAGCGAGGAACGAGGAATGAGGAGAACGCAGGAGAATCCAGAATTATCACAGACTTTATTTTACACCCAAGGAATCACACGTAGGACACGTGGATCGACGTACAATACTGAACAACCAAACTCTGAACAGGAACCACTTTAAATACACAGGACTTGACGAGAAACACCTGGGATCAATAAACATAATTGAACATGAGGAAAAACTGGGTCATGGAAAGCATGTGGGGGAGGAAAACACGGAACACAGGACTGACATTACTCCCCCCTCTCGGAAGGCGCGTCCACGCGCCCCACAACATCCAATGGGGGGGGGGGGGGTTGTGGGGGCCCTATAACCCCCCCCCAGAAAATACTTTGGGAGAATATTGGCCTTTGAGGCCCTCAGTGGGCCTGACTCGGGAACTGTGGGCCTCCCTGGGCTTGACTTGGGGACTGGAGCCCTCCTTGGGCTGGACATGGGAACTGGAGCCCTCCTTGGGCTGGACATGGGGACAGGAGCCCTCCTTGGGCTGGACATGGGAACTGGAGCCCTTTCTGTGCTAGACTCGTGGACTGGAATCCTCTCTGGGCTAAAATCGGGGACTGGAGCCCTCTCTGGGCTAAACTCGGGGACTGGAGCCCTCTCTAGGCTAAACTTGGGGACTGGGACCCTCTCTAGGCAATGAGGCAATGACGCGTGCCGCGATCTCCATAATTGCAGGGGGTGGGGGGATGGAACGGAAAACAAAAATACTTTCAAAAATGGAAAAAACTCGGGGAGAAAAGGCACTGCTCACTTGTTCACTGTTCTGGTCCGGTATTCTGTCACGGTGTGCCTACTGTGAGGAGCAAGGAACGAGGAGAACTCAGGATAATCCAGAATTATCACAGACTTTATTTTACACCAAAGGAATCACATGTAGGACACGGGCATCGACGTACAATACCGGACAACCAAACTCTGAACAGGAACCACTTTAAATACACAGGACTTGACGAGAAACACCTGGGATTGTTACGTCCTCAACATAACATAGAGACGGAGGCAAGCACAGGCTCGTTTTAACGCATATGTAACAGGGATCAATAAACATAATTGAACATGAGGGAAAACTGGGTCATGGAAAGCACGTGGGGGAGGAAAACACAAAACACAGGACTGACAGTTTCCCATATCCATTACAGAGGCCAAAGTAGTTCCATATAGGCCTGCTTAAAATCTAGCATAACAACTTAAAGCAAACATGAGGGTTTAAAGTCACTTTGTGCGTAATGACTAAACAAAAGCATCAGGACCGGACCAGGAAACAGACAAAACTACAGTAAGAAAGTACTTCAAAATTAAAGTCATGTCAAGTCGCACCAATAAAAGCAATGGCACAGACAACAATTTTCAAGTTATTGTGTAGTATAGAATGCAGATTTTATTTGGCAAATTTATGAATTTATGGCAGATTTATGATTTTCCTTATATATATATATACATACATACACACACATTCAGTTCTGGCCTTTGGCATGCTCTTATCCCTTTCTCCCCGTCTCTGCCTCCAATTTATTGTACAATAAAATAAAATAAAATAAATTCCAGACATGTGTATATCATTATGTCATGTCAAGAGGATGAATAACATATTGGATGTGCATTGCAGCTATGATTTTTTTTGAAGGTGGATATGATCCTTGAGGTCATGCCTGACTGACAGATATGATATATACAAGTACTCATGTCAGCATTTCGATCATGTACTTTACCGCCACAATGAATGTCAAACACACTGCCATACCATGAAAGAACAGCAGAACTCTGCATTTATACATGACATGAGAACTACAGGATCAGCCAGTAAGACCAAGTAGGATTGGCAGTTTTTGGTTTTCATATATTTAAAAAAACATAATGCAGACATGTGTTTGAGGACTATAATTTTCAGAAAATGTGGAAAAGGAAGAGACAAATATTTATGCAGCCAAAATGTGATAATTACATGTAGTGATATATTTTTTTTCTAATCTGCATGCCACTAAATCACCAAAAAGCTGGTAGATGAGTTCTTACAGCAGTTTCAACAAACTTACCAACATCCTTTGCATACATAGGTAAAGTTCTCCATTTTGTTGCTTAACATATCCTGTTAAAATACACCATATGTTGCAGAGTGTGATCTTCACCTTCACATACTGAATTTAAACCAACTGAGGCTTGATAAACACATTTGTATACTTACATATATGTACACCTGTAAATTACTGTTGGTTATCTGATGTGATAGGCAGGTTGTAAATTAGGGAGAGGATGATCTGCACTGCATGAGAGAAACTTCACACAGATCATGCCTGAAAACTACCAGCAGATGTTCCAAAAAAAAAAAAAACACGAGGCACTGAATAAGTTGACCCCTAGGAGGCACTGAATAATTTGCACGCTGGTGACAGAACATGTGAAAACTTGATTAAAAAAGTCCTTAAATGTGCTAATAGGTCTAGACTTCTAAGATTGACTCTATTTTCCACATAACACCATTTTAAAGACATTCTGTTACTCTATAGCCATATGAAATATCTCTGCTGTTATTTGTGGAATATTCTCGGGGTGAATATATGTCCCTATATATGACCCTATATGTGTGAACCGTGAATAAAGCTGGTGTTAAAGCACAGAGCAAGGTCCTTAAGCTTGGCTGATCCTGCACTCTCACCTTCACTGGGGCTTTGGGTACACTTGAACGTCTAACTTGCTCTCACTTCCCACTGTTAGCTTCACCTTGAGATGCCCACCCCCAGCAGCACAGAGATTTGTCACCCAGAATGCAGGGCCAAAGTGAAGGGGCCAACCAAATGTAAGCCTGGAAGCCTGGCCAGTGTTAATTCCAGGAATGTAAATCATTGTTTGACTAATGTGAAACAACAACAACAATAATAATAATAATAATAATAATAATAAAAACCGTGATGCCACCTTTTGACACAGCCAACAGCAAAAGCATTTATCTACAGTGACACAATTTTGGCAGCAATTATGGTGAACTATGCAAATTTCTTAGTGTACTAGAAGTAGTACATGCACATGCATGGCAGTACATAGCAGTATATTCAAAATACATTTATATCAGACACAAATGTCTATAATATGTAGATAGAGCTAGCAATTCCATTCATCTCAATGGCAGCTGCTTATCTGGTAATGGACCAACCAAAAATGTGTGATGTGTCATCTTTGTTTCAGGTGTGGACACAGTCATTTTTTATCAATCTTTCTTACTTACTTACTTAATCCTCTTCATCCCCAAATGGGGCATAAGGTCATTATCATCTGCCTCCACCTATCTCTATCCATGGTCACATGTTGTGCCTCACCCCAGGTGAGGTGCATTTCTGCCAGCTCTGATGTCGCTGTCCTCCTCCAGGTGGTCTTTGGTCTTTCTTCTTTCTTGTCTTCTCTTGCCAGGTGGTGTCCATCTAAGTACCACTTTCGGCATGAAGTGCTGGCCCATTTGCCCATACGTGCATGCCCAAGCCATCTCAACCATCGTTGTTTGATCTCAACTATCACACTGTGAGACTTGGTTCTTCTGTATAGCTCTACATTTGAAATTCTCTCTGGCCAGAAAATATCACATATTTTCATCGGGTAAAAGTTTTGGAAGACATCCAGCTTTCTCATATCATTCTGCACCACTCTCCAGCATTCAGAGCCATACAACAAGATTGCCTTTACATTGCTGTTATACAGTTTATTCTTAGTTCATAGGCTGTACTGTTTTGACTTCCAGATAGGCCTAAGTCTAGCGAAGCCTTCACAAGACGTGCATTAATGTTTTTGCTGGCTGCATTGTCAGTGCTAACTAGACTTTCCAGGTAGGTAAATTCCTCTACCATCTCAAGTGGGCTACCATCAACTGTGATAGGTGCATTTACAGTTGGATTGATGCACATAACTTGAGTCTTGGTGTTACTGATTTTGTGACCTGTCTGTTTAGCAAAGTTGTGTAGCCTAGTTGTTTTCTCCTGCAGGTGGCTTTGCTTGGAGGATAATATAGCAAAGTTGTCTGCCAAGTCTAGATTTTCTAGTAGGTAGAACAGAGTACACTGGATTCCTCTAGGCATGTCTGCTGTGGTTCTGCGCATGATGCAGTCAATGGCAACAAGGAATAGAATGGGGGATAAGATACAACCCTGTCTTACACTGACCTTCACTGGGAACCACTCCGAGGTTTTCCCATCAAGGATGACACAGCATTCAAAGTGTCAATAGAACAAACCTATCAAGGTCACCATCTTTGGAGGAACTCCATAGGACCTTAGGATCTTCCATAGGGTTTCACGATACAAACAAATTACTTTTTAAAGTCAATAAAATTTGCAGGGCCATTTAGTCTATTGAGTGCTTCACAGAAATGATGTTCCCAATGGGCAGCTTACTCGCATACTGTTTTAAGGTTCTTTCCATCCTTACCTTGACAGGGCTGACTGGCTGGTCTTTTTGCTATGTAACTGCTTGGTGATCTTATACACAGTGCTGAGGTCCCCTCTAGCAGCAGCAGTTTCTGCCTCCTTCAACAAGGATCTTTTTCCCTTCTGGTGCTCTTCTTCACCTAACGTTGTGAATATCAAAACAGTTTCTCAGTTTTACTACAAACATTTTGTTGGTCTTGGGAAATTTTAGTTTGGCATCTTTGCTGAATATTTTGCTTTACATTGCATAGTTTTAGCTTGATGCTCACTGTAACCAGGTGGTGGTCATTCAAGTTCCATGTGAGTGTGTGGATGTTCTTGTGTGGAAAGATGGTGCCTCCTATCATGCAGCCATTGTCCAAGCAAAAGTCTGCAAAGAGTCTGCAATTGTCATTCATCTCCCCACAGTCATGTTTCCCCATATCTCTGTCATAGTTGGTGTTGTTTGCCCAACCTTAGAATTGATATATCCCACAATCAGCAACATACAGTATCATGCTGAGGGACTTTGAAGACCGCTGTTTGTAGTTATTCATTCCAGCTGTCTTTTTCCTCATCCTCAGCTTCATTTGTTTCTGCATAGCACTATAGGATGGTGAGTTTACAGTGCTTTGAGTTGAAGCGAACTTTGATTAGTCTGTCACTAATTGGTTCCAATTCAGTCAAGGGGTTGGCCATCTCTTTGGAGACTATGATGGCTACACTGTGTTTGTGACACAGTATAGTATCACTGATCCACCACTTGTCACCTGTTTGCCAGCTCCAGTACAGCGGCATTCACTTATACCAAGGATGTCCAGCTGGTATCGTGCCATCTCACTAAAGACTTGGGTGGCTTTGGATGTCGCAATCATGGTGCGGACATTCCACGTTCCAAGGCAGATCTTGATTTTGGGTCTGAGCAGATTTTCTCTAGCACTTCGGACTCCCAGTTTTTGGCTTTCATCAGGAGTGGTCATTCTGACAATTAGTTGGCTCAAATCCACATCAGGGCTCTTGTAGTTTTTGGCATCTGATTCGGTTTTCAAAATAAGGTTTCGATTTTACAGGGTGGGGTTGTTAGCCCCACACATAACCCCCAACTATCTCTGTGTGTGTGTGTGTGTGTGTGTGTGTGTGTGTGGAAAAAATTGTATTTTCAACCCTCATTCTTCATATTTTTTCAAGATTCTTTGATGAATAGAACCACATTTATTTAAAATAGAAATCTTTGGTAACATTACAAATGTATTTACCGTCTCTTTTTAGCAATTTAATGCATCCTTGCTGAATGAAAGTATTAATTTCTATCTTTCAAAAGTAGTGTACTCAGTTCAGTGCATCCCTTTGCTCTGTCTAAAGTATTACATTTGAAAGGCTGTTTGAGGTACTTGTTCTAAACTTGTTCTGACATCCTACAAGGCACTGAGCCTCTGGTTTCTCACAAGCCCCGCAGAGCAACAGAACTGCACCTGGGGGGGAAAAGTACCACGTCCAAGCGAAACGAACTGACATCTAGTACATCACTATTCTCAGCTAATTACATGGAGCAGAAGAAATGGGAGGACAGGAAGTTGTGTGACTTTTTGAATAACAGTCGGTAGTGATGGTCCCTGTGCCTTGCCTGTCAAGATAACTGTTTACTTTGTTTGACAATATGTGCTTTACTCAGCTGGCTTTATTTCCTTTGTGCACCTCAAAGTGCAACTCAACAGTTCCTGTTGTCCCCCAATTCAGCTGTCTGAAGAAAAGCGGTACACAGTGCCCCATGATGCCCATTCTCAACTCGACTTTGATTATGCTGTAACCACTTGGAACACAAAGATGTAACATTGATGCAATAGAGTGAAACATGTTGTGGATGTTTATTTGGTTTGGATCTGACATCAGCACGAGGCCATCAAATTCATCTGTCAAGCAATAGCTTTTATTCCCAGCAACGGCTGCTGTTTTTTTTTTTTTCTATCACCTTCAGAAGAGATACACATAATAAAATATCATAAGAAAAAATGACTTTTTTATTTAATTGGCATTCTAGACTCAGGTCTGCAGAAGAGAGTGGAGTGGAGTTTACCTGTTAACTGTCCTTGCATCAGATGAAACTGAGTGTTATGAGCTTGTCAGGGGAAAATCAATTTCTCTGAGAATGATGAGAAGGGCTTCAGTCATTTCTTCAGAGCTGGAAAAGGGGGTAAAGAATAGAGCCACATGAGGCAATACGGGGAAAGAGATTAATCTCAAATATGAAACTGTCACTCAAAGAGCAAGATGTCCCCAGCAAAACAGACAGAGGCTTAAAATTCAACTGAAGAGATTGTGATCTTGTGGTATTTACTCATGAAGCAGACTGCATACTTTGACCCCTGCCTTTAAACTGCATCAGCACTGCAGGGTTTGATGTAAATATTTATGTAAAAAATGCAGAATATGATATTATTTTATGCAAACATATGGATGCGTTATTTACCCCATGAATACATTTGACCTGGTCTGTGAAGTTTTGACTGTGGCAAAACATGAAGACCCATGATTTTGTTCCTTATGTTTTCAGTTTAGTGAAGGGATAGTAAACCTTTTGCGATGTTCATTTAGGGTGTACATTGGGGATGTTTGGGGTCATTTTTTTACCCTAGACAGTAAAGCTTTTTTTTACCCATGTTATGTACCCACTCACTTTATTAATATTATGTACCCACTCAATTTATTAATATTTCTACTCTACAGTTGTGCAGTTTTGGGGGATTTATGGTCTTTTGAAAATTTGCCTAAATTTCTACACATTTTTCTACACATTTTCACATTTTTTTATGTGGGGGTCATGGGCAATGTGTGTCTATGTTTACCCCATCATGATGTCACCCCTTCATTTTAGTGTTTATTCTGCACTGTAACACATTTTATTTTGAAAAAATATGTAACACAGAGCAATTTGTATATAGTCTCCCACTGATTTCTATGGGTGATTTTAGGGGTGGTGTGTGTGTGTGTGTGTGTGGGGGGGGGGGGGTGGGTGTGTTTGTGAGCGTGTGTG
>NW_015640469.1:586129-588049 GCF_001515625.1 Sinocyclocheilus rhinocerous
TGGGTGTGTTTGTGAGCGTGTGTGAGCATCAGCGTTCCACATTGTAAATTAGTGCACTTTCTGAACATTTTTCTGTGCATGTATGCAAGTATAAAAGGTATTGTTTTTAGATACATTTTTGAGGTTTTCCACTGGATGCAAATACAAATTATTTTTAAAAAGTATAAAAAAAGATATAGTGGCATGACTTAAATAAATGTGTGTGTGTGTGTGTGTGTGTGTGTAGCTAACAGTGATCCCAAATTGCAATTTATGCTGCATGAAATGAACCTTATTGCAAGTGAAACATGACCTTTATTTTTGCATTTAATAATGTAGCAAAAAAAACAAACAAAAAAAACATTTACATTTGTCCCACCATACTGTTTTCACGCCCCTGGACTCTATCTGTGTGCTTTTCCTTCTCCATGTGCCTGCCCTGACCTAGTTTTCCAATGTAAATTGTTTATTGCTCCCAGGTGTATCTCGTCATCCCCTCATCAAGTCATGTGTATTTAAAGTGAGTGCTTTTCAGAGTTTCTTTGTCCGGTATTGCATGTTCGTCTTTTCTCGCTACTTGTGTGTTCCTGGTTCCATTGATGTTAATTAAAGTCTGATTGTTTGAAGTCTACTCCACAGTAGCGAATCATGACAGAAAACAGGACTGAAACAGTAACCTCTGTGTCTCTCCTCCATTTTTGTTTTTCATTTTTTGCTCAGTGTTTTGTTTTCCGTTATGCCCATGGATCCCCTCGTTCGTCCCGAATTCCTCCTCCTCCTGCTGTGCGTTCTACGACGCAAGTTTAAACATCAAGTGCAGAGCACTGTCGTCCGAAGATGGTTCTCGAGAGGACTTTGCCGCCTTCGTGGAGTGGATAGCCAGTACCACTCCCAACCCAGAGCCCAGCCCACCATCTCCCCACGGTGCGGAGCATCAGCCTGAGCCCACCGATGATGGAGAGCCAATTCCCGCCACGATCGACGAGCCAGCGCAAAGCCGAGCGACTGAGCGGAGGATCGCCCTGGACGTTGAGCCCAACCCGTCAGACCAGGTGCAAGAGCCTGCGACAGTGCCCACCGCGAGGGAGCTTGCCATGGACGGTGAGAATGCGGAGTGGAGCTCCGCCTACTGCACCACGGCTGAGGGTGAGCTGATTATACATCTGGGACTGCTGGACTTCGAGGGGGACCTTATAGACTGGGAAACAGAGCTGGAAGCCGACTTGACTGCTCTCCTCTCTCCTTTCAATCCCCGCTGGTCCCATCCAGCCCTGAGTGGGCTCCCGTTTCCCAGTCCAGCAGAGAGAGAGATTCAGTCCCCGAGTCCAGCCAGGAGGGGGCTTTGATCCTGGAGGGACGGACTCCTCCTCGGCCCGTGGACCCGTCAGCTCCACCATGGCTCCTAGCTCCATCCTCTCCGCCGTGGCCCGGCAGTCCACTAGCTCCGCCGGGCTCCCTTGTCCCTCCGGCTCCGCCTTGGTCTAGCATCGACCATCCTGTGCCTCGGGACTCCATTCCTCCGTCAGGCTCCTTCATCCCTTTGACTCCTCCTCAGTCCTCTGTCGCTCCGACTCCACCGCGGTCTTTCAGATCCACACCTCCACGTCAGTCGCCGGCGCCTTCTGCTCCGCCTTACCATAATTAATTGTGAATGAAATGCATTTTTAATTTAAAGAGAGGATTATGTACTATAAAGAGGTTACTTGCTTACTTTTAGAAAGGCTTTCGATTAATTCTGAAAAAAAATAATAATAATTTTGAAATTAATTTATTGGAAAAAAAAAAATTAACATGTTAATCTTTAGTAAGATAATTTAATGTTTAATGAATCATATAAATATATGGCTCATCGGCTCTCCGTCTCCGCCTCGGGCTCCTCCGCCACCTGCTCCGCCGCCATTGGTCGGCCCCCTGGAGTCGGCGGCCATTCCTCCTCCATGT
>NW_015640469.1:588078-591082 GCF_001515625.1 Sinocyclocheilus rhinocerous
TGTCACGCCCCTGGACTCTATCTGTGTGTTTTTCCCTCTCCATGTGCCTGCCCTGACCTAGTTTTCCCATGTTAATTGTTTATTGCTCCCAGGTGTGTCTTGTCATCCCCTCGTCAAGTCATGTGTATTTAAAGTGAGTCCTGTTCAGAGTTTCTTCGTCCAGTATTGAATGTTCGTCTTTCCCAACTACGTGTGTGTTCCTGGTTTCATTGATGTTAATTAAAGTCTGTTTGTTTGAAGTCTACTCCACATCTCCTTGTTCCTCGCTCCGTGCTCCTCAAAGTAGCGAATCATGACAATTGTAGTATATTGCAGTTCTGATTAAAGTTAGTGAGTAACTCCCCAATAGCAATTTTACTTGCATTTGAACCCTGTTTGTTGCTATTAACTGCACTTAACAGGTCACCAGTTGAAACCTTCCTACTTCGAGATCTCCATCCTATGATGGGACATTTAACTTGTGATCTCTCGTCACACTGAAAGGCCTTAGAGAGAACAGACAATGAAACAGGGAGGTCTCTGTGATGGGTAAGAGTTCCTCTCCCATGGGGGGAACCATTACTCTGACCAGGGAACATGTGTCGCAGGAGCTTGACACGCAGCTTATTGGCAATCTGTTAACACAGCCTCTCAAGTACAGGAGTGCATGAAGGAGGCTGGGGACAGAAGAGTATAAATTGGGGGCAGAGCTCACCTGCTTTAAGATAGAAGAAGAGAGAGAGAGAGGGGCGACTGACGATACCAAGGATACTTATGATGACTGGCATAGTGGTTAAGAGGACTGACAGAGGTTAAGAGGAAATTGAGAGGAAGCAACATCACTCCCCATTGTTCTGGGAACAGAGCTGGGAGGAAAAGGAAAGAAAATAGAACAGAACAGAAATATAGCTTTATTTACAAAGCACAAATCTCGGCAGAATGCATAATTAAAACAATGCCAAATGTTAGTGTGTAATTATTCAGGCTGCACTGGGGAGAAAAATACATTTGGGGTTGTATATCGCTCTGATTACCATAATTAATTGTGAATGAAATTTATTTTTAATTTAAAGAGAGGAGTATGCACTATAAAGAGGTTACTTGCTTACTTTTAGAAAGGCTTTCAATTTATTCTGAAAAAAAAAAAAAAAATTTTGAAATTAATTTATTGGAAAAAAAACAATTAACATGTTAATCTTTAGTAAGATAATTTAATGTTTAATGAATCATATAAATGTATTTATAAAATAACACTACGTCTGTAAAATTCATAAGCACTTACATATTCTAAGTTACTATCAATAATAACAAACACATCAAAAGTATTCCATCCAGACTGTTTGATAATCAAATTTAAAACAATTTTGTAGAAATTGTTTTACCCACTGCTGTCATATCATCCATCTTTATGATAATTATGTATTAGTGTGAAGTGCTTAACTACTCCATAATGATATATGCACTGGTCAGAATCAACAAACATGTGAATTGATTACATTAAGAAAACCTAAATTATTTATTTTGAAACTAACAGGCATGCATCAGCATTATGGAGTAAGTGCACATGCTGTGACAGTACCTTAAAAGGGATAGTTCACCCAAAAATGTAAAGTTTTGTCATCATTTACTCACCCTCATGTTGTTCCAAACCTGCCTGACTTTCTTTTTTCTTTGAAACGTAAAACCAGACTTGCCAACCTGTACGCATTTTGCGCAGTGGGCATTTTGACTTCAAATTATACTGGTACGATTTGTCACTTAACTATTCAAAAACTTGATGACACCTCTGTCCACGTGCAGTACTCAAATCAAGCAACAGCAAAAGATGAAAAGTTCAACCAATCAGAGTTTGGAAACCCCTCCCAGCTTATAACGTGCATTTGAAAAAGCAACACACGCCTTGTAATGACTTGTAATGTGAAGCATTTCTAAACCTGTTGTCCAACAAAAGATAACATTATATGTTTTTACTCCACAATGTCAGTCTAATTTTTTTAATAACTTTCTTTGTGATCTGATGTAGCTTCTTATAACAGAATTACGTAGAAATATATATTCTATATACTGTAATAAAGACTATGTCGATTAGCAATAGATTATAAATATACTTAATTGCTATGAAAATACCCAAGGTGGTTTTAAGAACACAGATAAATTAAATTGTTGCAGTCGAGTGTTTATTGTCTTAATGTTTCATCATTTAAAGCATTTCTATCTTTTTTTATTTAGTTACAGTGATAGCTGGATGCCTTTGTCCATATTAGAGATTTCCTGGAGCGTCATGAGTTATATTACTTCTGTGATGCATATGTGGATTTTCTGTAGGAGGGTGCACTCTGGCATCCAGTATGAATGAAACAGACGTTACATGTGTTTAGAGCAATAAATAATGGCCAATCCATAAAAATAATACTTCTCTCAAAAGTGAGCTCCGTCAAGTTAATTCTTTATCGTCTATTTTTTTTCTTTAAATCAATTTTATACACCATCATTTAAGTTTCTATAACGTGTGAATATATCCCCTATCGTATTCTATAACAAAAACAATCAGAGCGCCTTGTTATCATTAGTTCTATTTTGATTTCCCGAGTCCGCTATTAGCATATAGCCCGTTAGCATCGTCAGCGTGGTTGCCGCTAATCTCGCTTACATTGCTAATACTCTATTCACACACATTACCATTGTTTTACTCACTGTTACTTGCTTTAATGACGGATGTGTGTCTACCTTTGAGTGCAGGCGAGGACACGTTCAAGCTGCATTCGGTGCAGCTCGAGCTGGAGGCCGTGGAGAAGCAGATCCGCGACCTGGTGGTGAGGCAGACCCAGCTGAGAGAGCAGAGAGCCGCGCTGGAAACATCCCAGGCTGACGCTCACAAGTCCGAGGTAAGTATACAGCGCGCTGCTAATTCTCCCACCACCTCTACTCCGTGTGTTTCTCTGCACGGACCCTGGGTGCACCCGACGCGATCTTCCCAGATGTTCTTCACTCCGGCGCCGGGACACCACGGACCCTGGGTGCACCC
>NW_015640469.1:591934-595988 GCF_001515625.1 Sinocyclocheilus rhinocerous
TTTTTCCACATGTTTCTATGGTATACTAAGTATATATATATCTATGGTATATATAAGTTTTAAAGGCTTTTATTGGCAAAAAATATATAATGAGTCAATATTTACAGTGTTGACCCTTGTTCTTCATAACCTCTGCGGTTCACTCTGTCATGCTGGATATCAGCTTCTGGGCCAAATCCTGACTGATGGTGATCCATTCTTGCCTTATTAGTTCTCGGAGTTGATCACAATTTGTGGGCTTCTGCTTGTCCACTTGCCTTTTGAGGACTGACCACAGGTTCTCTATGGGATTGAGATCCGGAAAGTTGCCTGGCCACGGATCCAACATTTCAATGTAATGATCTTTGAGCCGCTTCTTTATCACTCTTGCTTTGTGACATGGTGCTCCATCATGCTGGAAAATGCACGGATCATCATCAAATTGCTCATGGATCATTGGAAGAAGTCGCTCTTGCAGGACGTTTTGATACCATTCTTTATTCATGGCAGTGTTTTTGGGCAGAATTATGAAAGAGTCCACTCCTTTGGTTGAAAAGCAACCCCACATATGGATGGTCTCAGGATGCTTCACTGTTGGCACAACACAGGACTCATGGTAGCTTTCACCTTTTCTTCTCTGAACAATCGATTTTCCAGATGTCCCAAACAGTCGGAAAGGAGCTTCATCAGATAAAATAACTTTGCACCAGTCTTCTGCTGTCCAATCCTTGTACTTCCTGCAGAATTTCAGTCTGTCCTTGACATTTTTCTTGGAGAGAAGTGGCTTCTTTGTTGCCCTTCTTGATACCAGGCCGTTGTCCAAAAGTCTTGGCCTCACTGTGCGTGCAGATGCTCTTACACAAATCTGCTGCCATTCCTGAGCAAGCTCTGCTCTGGTTTTGACACGATTCCGTAGCTGACTCCTCAGGAGGAGACCGTCCTGGCGCTTGCTGGACACTCTGGGATGTCTTGAAGACTTCTTCACTGCAGTCGAACCTCTCTCCTTGAAGTTCACACTTTTACATGTGCTGCTGATATGATTAGTCAAATAATCTTAGCTGGTCATTTTGTGTCTGGATCAAAAAACAGTGAATTTTTTTTTGTTTTTGTTTTTTGTGAAAGTATTTTTTTTGGCCAATTAAGCTTTTAGCAATAAATTAAAATGCATCAGATCACTCTACACAATAATCTAGAATCAATGTGAATGAACACCACAACAGCTTAAACAGCAAACTTTGCAAAACACAAAATTTATGTCACTGCCAAAACTTCTTGCCATGACTGTAATTTGAAGTAGACATATGACAATCCATATTTTTCTACAGTGTACATAATTAGTTTTAATTAAAGTGTACTGGAGTTTTTTAGAAGTAGAGGTATTTATTGAACCGTGGGCTAACTGTACTGTTGCAACCCTACTGTTTACTCTAAAATACTGTATAACAGGAATAGCAAAAAGGTGTGTGTGACTGAGTGCAGTCCTTGAGTACTAACCTTTGGAATTTTTTTTTTTACATGCTTAAAGGGTACATTCATTTTGGGCAATGTACACTTTAAGTATCTAGTTAAAAATAGCTTTTTCTCTGTCCTTTGAGCATTGCCATAAACCACGTAAGCCCAAATATGCAAAACTATGAAAGTGACATGGGCTGAATATAAAAAAAAAAAAAAAACTGTCAATTTTGTAAATGCATAAACCACAGCAGAAGTGTGATTCACCAGTCCAACACATTAAATAAACAATGTGCTAAATAGTGTATTAGTATTAGCCATATTAATAAATGACAGATAAAATTGTGCTCAATTTGGGATCAATTAAAAAGTGACAGATCTATGAGTTTGAATGGAAACATCGCTTTTCACAATAATAACAATATCTATGGGAAGCATTTTCTCCCTTTTGAAAGTTTATAAGCCTAATTTTTCTATCTTAAATATACACAATGATAGTTACTTGCATTTTATAATTTACAATCCTGCTATCTATCAAAACAAATTTTGTTAGGTCCCAAATTTCCCATTGTTAGGTCATGGCGCACCAGTTTTTGCACTGATGTAGGTTACTGGTATAGGTTTTTGTCTTTCAGGCATTTCTATTCACCTCATGTTCCTTTTGACATTTGCAGATGCAGAGAGGTTGATTGAGTGTGACGGCTGGCATACCTCCTATCTTCTGATCAGACCAATTTGGGATGCACCAATCAATTACTCTGTGTTGTGGGAATACAGAATAATGTTTGGTTTGCTTCCATGCTAATTTATCCGACATACAAAACTTGAAATGCTGTTCCAAACCCATATCCTGGAATCCAGTCTGACAGAAAGAATATCAGATGCAGTTTTGTGTTATTGAATGCTGCTAGGTGCCAGTTTGAGGTAGACACACACACACACACACACACACACACACACACAGAGCTGCTAACCAATACAGACAGAGAAAATAAATAGTTTAACTCATGCTTTTGTAATATGTACATCCCAATAACCCATAGAAAGATGTCAAACGGTCAATCAACTCATCACATGACCCACTTTCCTATAATTCCCCAGGAAAGATAAGTTATAAGATAAATATAGAGGATAATTTATCTTGCAGCAAATAAGAGGGAAGCTTATTTCCATTCCAAATGGGGACGGAGCTTGAAGCAGGCGGTATTTTGTCACTGTCATAACCAGAAGGAGAATTAATTGTCATCATGGCTCCCTTCAAGCCACCTTGTGGGGTTGGAATTACATTTTTATAACCTTGGGCCCATCAACAAGCAGCCTCTGGAGCACTATTCACTTCTCTCTCTGGTTTCAGGTAGAGATGAATTTTGGAGTCAAACCTTTACACTAATTATGACAGCCCCCTAATTTGAACCACATACAGAATGTGTCAGTAAACTGGATGTTTTGCGTGTAAGATGAGTTTGAGAGATTCAGCTGGTGTAGATAGTCCCTACAAAGCGAAGACATTGTTAGACTTGTGTCATCACACAAACAGCGTGTGCTCTCCTTCAATGTTTCAAGTTTGTATTGATCTCATTTCTGGCTAGCAGCGTCTAATTCATTTGTCCCCAACATGTTTTCAAATGGTTGTTTATTCTTTTAGCATTTTTTTTCTCAAGTTGATCTACCCTCATTGGGTGTTTCTTTTCCTTGTCTTTTATTAATTGTGGCCTTGTCTAACAGACTAAATAATTGATCTTCCTCGCTTCATATTGTGATCAATTTATGGCCAGCCATGGCTGTAGATTTCCTCTTACTCCTCTCTGGAGATTTTTTTTCCTTTGGACTTATCTGCGTATCCACATCAAGGTTAAAACAAGCTGATATATTACAAAGAAGAATCGTTTCAGTAAAACTGTACTGTTCAGACCTCAGGAACCAACTCTGTCATATAGTGCTGCAGTTTGGCTGTAATATCCCCCAGATGCCCATTTCTCAGTTTCCGTATTTTACACTACAATGTAAAATGAGGACTCGCTCGGAGCTCTTACTCTAGGCCATAAAATCACAACATATATTACGAAATTCAGCTCGACTAATGATTAGACAACAATTTGTGAAAACTAGAAATGAACCAACTCAAAATATAAATTAAGCGGAGGAGAGAAGTGAACAGGTGATAAGTAAACAAAGTATTTTCCCCCCTCTTATCGAAAGTCATGGCAAAAATTTGTTAAATGGTATGGTACTAGAGGATACAATTTGGCCATATTTTCCAATTAAACAGCAGCAATTTAAGCAATTTGCCTTCTATTAATTTTATCTTGATTATGTTGTAGTGTCTGCCTTGACCTTGCAGCTGATGCCATTAAAATATTATGGTACTTTTATTGTAAATTAATATCTAGTGGAAAGAAAATTAAAAGTTAAACACAATTTACTTAGCCATTAAATGGGTGGTGCACCAGAGTTGGTTTACTGTGAGAGGTCATGTCTGTGAACCCATAACCTCAATCATGCTGAGTATTCAAGCAATCACTTGTACTTGCTCAATGACTGGTGCCTGGGAGAGTGGACAGGCTTGACACACACAAACACACACACACACACACACACACACACACACACACATATATATATA
>NW_015640469.1:596105-609998 GCF_001515625.1 Sinocyclocheilus rhinocerous
CATATATATATATATATATATATAGTGCTGTCAAAATTAGTGCGTTAACGCATGCCTGAAATAGCGACTTCACCCCGAGATGGTCCAGCTGTTTGGAGACATTTTTGGGGACGCAAAGATAGACCTGTTTGTCTCCCTGGACACGTTCCATTGCCAGTTGTTTTATTCCCTGACCGAGGGGACCCTTGTCATGGATGCGCTGGCACACAGCTGGCCTCGGGCCTTACACAAGTATACGTTTCTCCCAGTGAGCCTTCTCGCACAAACACTGCAAGGTCAGGGAGGACGAAGAGCAGGTCTTTCTAGTTGTGCCCTACTGGCCCAACCGGACCTGGGGTCTCATTTATAAAACTCTCCGTAGATTTCATCCTAAAAGTGTACGTAGGCACAAAAGCTAGATTTTGCGTACGCTCATAAGTTTTCAGATTTATAAAACCATGCGTACACCAGAACCTGCGCAAAAATCCCTTTATAAATCCCAGTCAGGGGAAGATTGTGCGTACGTGCATCTCCACCCCGACTCCTCCCTGAAATCACCATATATGCAGCTTACAACGCCTAGTTTTACTATGCATAACCTCATCTGCATATCATTTCTATGCATATTCCCATCCATGTGACACCATAATTAACACCGTCAAAGGTACAAGACATTAAGGAAATATGAGATACGGACTATAAATGCCATTTGTGCCATACACATTAGTTTTTATTGCTAAAAATCATCAGGTATCCTTGTTATGTTTTAGAATAAATATATTAAAATATCCATAAAAAACTGTTTAAAATAGTTCTCAGAAAAATAATTTCGAATATAGTTGATCTCATTCATTTCCACTGACCCAATAATATTTAAATTGTTTTAAAAAAATCAAATTAAATTAAATTAATGCAGTTTTGCTGATAAGGTGAACATATTTTAGCTATTTTTAGTGGAAAAATATAGGCCTATATTTATTGCAGTGTAAATACAATTATCTGACTCTGTACGTCATTGACAAATTATTTTAAAAAGGAAACCTTACCATTTTTTTCAAGTTGTATCCTTCAAATACAGTGCTATTTTTAATAATGTTGTGGAGATGCCTTCACACAACATCAACACCTCCGTGCAGCTGTGTTTGTACAGTAAGCTATTATCATTGGTCCAATTCAAACTGGACAACAGACCTTTCCACTGAATCCAGCAGTGTCCGCCACAATATCGAAGTAAGTGCGCATCATTGATAATTGTTCTCGACTAGAAATATTTTCTCATAACATGAGATGTGCAGTTTACTTTAAATATAAATTATTGTGCACCTATAGCACTCCTCGCTGTCATTAAAACATAACATACCACAGGGAAAGTAATCAAGTGCATTCACTACAAATAGGCTATGTCTAAATTCATATAATTTTGGTTTAACTTCTGCGTAATGACTTTATGTATTTCAGTGCTTATCTCCATTAATGAGAGTGGAATGTTTAATGTAAATATATATGATGAAATGAAAACAGTTTAAAATCGTTGTTTACTTAATTACTTTTCTCTCTCCAGGAAAAAAAAGTCTGTATGCATGGGTCAGAGTTTGCGTGCAGGTGCGCACATTTTCCTATCAAGCTTGTTTTTTATAAATCCCACCTTTTGCGTAGGAAGTGGCGTACGCCTCTTTCAGGGCAGGTTTTGTGTGTACGCAATGGTTATAAATGAGGCCCCTGGTTCCTAGAACTGATGCTCCTTGCGACAGCCCCTCCCTGGCAGATTCCTCTGAGGAAGGACAAAGGTGCCAATGCATGGTATCTGGACGGGACGCAGAGGGGTTAGGTGGTCTACCTCCAACAGTGGTAGAAACCATCACTTAAGCGAAAGCTCTCTCCACGAGGCATGCCTACGCTTTGAAGTGGAACCTGTTTGTCGACTGGTGATCTTCTCGCCGAGAAGGTACGACCTGATCATCAGATTCCTTAGAGGTGCAAGGAGGCTAAATCCTCCCCGCCCTCACCTGGTACCCTCTTGGGATCTTACTCTCGTCCTAAAGGCCTTACAGAGGTAGCCCTTTGAACCTCTGCAATCAGTGGAGCTGAAGATCCTGTCAGTGCTCCTGACTGCACTGGCTTCAGTTAAGAGTGTAGGGGACCTGCAGGCATTTTCATTCGACAAATCATGCCTAGAGTTTGGGCCGGCCTACTCTCACTTTATCCTGAGTCCCCAGCCCGGATGCATGCCCACGGTTCTTACCACGCCCTTCAGGGATCAAGTGGTGAACCTGCAAGTGCTGCCCTTGGAGGATGCATACCGAGCACAACCCCCCTCTTTGGACTGGATGCATGCACTCCTCTGCTTCACGGGTTAGTTCCCCTTACTGGGAACATCTGATGTTATGTCGTCAGTTGCGTCATGAAGCTACCTTAAAACTGTGCATGCATGTAAGTATTTGTTATAAATGAGTCACATTTCAGAAGATGTCTCTGAAATGCAGTGGTTTTCAAAACTGTGTGGAGCACAGCAACACTGTCTCTCTCATCTAACACACCCAATTCCACTTGTCAGCTCATTAGTAGAGCTTTAGGACCTGACTTGAGTCAGAGTGAGTTGTGAGAAAATATAATGTGTGTCAGATCCGCGTCATGTTCAGCAGCGGCAACTCTAAAAGAATTAGCTCACTTCCAGAATAAAAACTTCTTGATAATACACTCACCCCCATGTCATCCAAGATATTCATGTCTTTCCTTCTTCAGTCGAAAAGAAATTAAGGTTTTTGAGGAAAATATTTCATATATATATATATATATATATATTAGGGGTGCAACGATTCTCGTTAAAAGACTGAACCGTACCCCCACCTTCGGTTCAATACGGATTTGTACCGCCATTAATCTCAGTTCTAACAAAGGATATGTATTGGCAAAAACACAAAGCTTCGGATACACATTTGGAGTAACAACTTTCACTATTGCAGAACAGGCTGTCTCGTGTCTGTGTCCATGCGTCTTTCTGCATCCACACAGTCGAGTACAGGAACAAAGCACAGCAGAAGAAGAGTTTGATCTCTGTGAAGTGGCAGCAGTGTAAACGGATAGACTAAAATGTATAAGCATTTAGTGGAATTCTCTCTTAAACTTAGCTGTTGTGTTATGTTGTTATATAAACGGATATAATAAGTTTTTAGATCAAATCTTTTTTTGGTTCTTAATTTATGATTTGAGCTTCATCCTGTGTGATCAGCCTCAATGCTGTCATTAGAAGCTTTAGGCAATCAGACTCTATTACATTAATTTCCAATATATTTGACATTATGTAATTATAATGAACTGAAATAAATGTGCTTGTTTCTTTTGTTTTATCAGCAATTGAGTCTTAAATTAATTAAAAGACTAAACAATGCGTGTGCATGATGGAGCGCATCAGAAAGGAACTGTGTGTGTGTGTGTGTGTGTGTGTGTATATAAATTATGTAAAATGTGATAAGATTAACATCCTGCCATCCATATGTGGTACCGGGAGGACGGATATTCGCATTTGTCATCATATCCCTCTCATTAGCTGGTCAAAATAGTTTAAGAGCAGCCTCTGGCTTTGCGTATGAATGGAATAGTATAGGATATACACAGTATGTAAGACAGCATCACACTGCTAAGTGAGATCGACATAATTTGGAGGAAAACGGACTTGAATTAAGATTTTCTTTACATATGTACACTTTTGAACTAAAATACTGGAATACACGGACACTGGACCATTTATACTGAAGACTTTACAGAACTCTGATTATTTGAGCAGTGCTTATTTATTACGATCTACAAAAACTTATAAGCCCTGTTTTGATTTTGCGTGTCTTGTTTTGTACTCCTTGTGAAAAAAAAAAAAATTCTCTTTACAATAACTGCTTTTTTATAGTATATAGTATAGTATTTTTATAGTTTTTATATAGTTTAGTTTGTTCAGATATATATTAACAGTAACCATGCAGTAAATGTAAACATCGTGATTCGTGCCTGCCCCTCCTGTGCGCCAATGGAAATAATGTTTTTATCTAGTGGTTGTTCTTGCAGTGACTTTAGGGCTTAGAAACTCAGAGAGTCTAATTCAATTTCTTCATCTCGCCACATGAAAAACTCGGACTCCCCCCAAAGCTACATGTTTGAATGGAGAATGGAGCGTTGCATTCATGTTAGAATTTGGTCCCCTATCATTGTTTCTGTTTAATCCTGAGAAATATATGTTCAAACGCTGCAATTCAACAAACAGAGCAGTCCTTGTTTTGACAAACACTTAAAAGGCAATCAAATTATCCTGAATGTGAGCACGTATTAAATTAACAGTAATGACTTAAATTGTTTGAGAGGTGTAATGTAATTTGTAATTATTCAACTGAGGAACAGGGATTGTAGGATTAGCCAGGGCTGAGAGGAAATTAACAGGAGAGTTTAGGTCTAATGTCACACGACACTGAAAGCGTTTCCCTTGAGTTAGGACTCTTTAGGATAAGCTGATGTTTAAGCTAATCAGGAGATCTTGCTGTTGTATGCTTCAGGGATACATCGAGTGATCTCATGAATTGGTCTGATGTGTCAGTTATTGTGGGGTCTTTGTTAATAGGTTATGTTCATGTTTCCTCAGTTTTGATTACAAATGGATGTCAAATGAAATGATAAGCTTATACTGATTAATGTAATTAATCAATATGAGTAGGTTACTGTAGCCTAGGTTTAGGGTTGTTAGATTAGTTTGAGGTTGTCCAGCCCCCAGAAAATGGTCACAAATGGTCTATTTGACAATCAGACAAATGTCAACATTTTAACCATTATATCAAAGCAAAAAAACATAAAGTTTCAAAAACCATGAAGTGTTTGCTCTAAAATAATATTTGGGACAGTTTTATTTTTTATTATTATTTTTTTATAGTTATCTAAAACTAAATAAAAAAAATAGTTACTTGGAAAAAAAAAATCATTTCTCATTATGTCATTTCTCATTTTCATTTAGTTTAACTTGATGTACTAAAACAACTACTGAAATAAAAATGCATAAAAATGACAAGAACACAAATGAATGATATCATTGGGATCTTTATAGTTAACATTTCTGGCGTGAATGGCCATTTACAATTGTGACAAACCTGTTAAACAAATCATAACCAAAAATAAAGAAACATTTTTACTCAGGTCATGGGCCATTCCCAGTTCCAACTTGACTCCAACTCGAACTCGTGACACTTTATATGCTTTGTTAAACTTTGTGAAACAACTATAATGGAGAAAGGAACACATCTGATGTACATTTATTCTGTGTTAGGCCTCCTCAAACTAGAGAGGAGCAGTAGTCCCATGTGTGTCTCTCTGCATGACCACTAAATTTGAGAAAAGTAAAGCAATCTGATCACTGATCTGATAGTGTTGAGAGACATTTACTTATTTTTAGTTGCATAAATCACAGGAGTTTAATTTAATATTTTTAATTGTCGAAAGTCATCACAAATCAGCTAGAATTGTGTCCACCCACTGTAGCGTGTGGACCAATCAGACACACAGTTGTTCATTAGATTTTACAAATCAATTATTCATTAGATTAGCAAATAATCACACCCCTCACCCAACAACTATACTGGGTGCCAGGATGTCTGTGAACGACCCCCAGACCCCTGGTTACCATGGCAACCAGAACACCTCAGCCAAACCAGATAAGTTTTACGACCTAAAAGTATGTACAGAGAATCTCTACTGCTATAGGAAATTACACATTTAATTTAATTCATTGACAGTTTTTTCTATGACTTTCCTATCATGCATATCTCCAGGTCATTGTGTATGATTATTACATTCTTGTATATGGTCTTGTGTATTGTATACTGTTTTATGCATGCTTATGATAGATCACTAGTTAATATCACCTCACTTATACCATGTTTGGTCTCTATGAAATCGTATTCTGATGATCTAAATGAGAGTGTATATTATATGTTGATACCTATGCAACATATTAGTGTTCTAGTTTGTATATCAACATCCAGTCCAGTTACATATGCAATATACCATGCTTGGATACAAAGAGTCGTAAACTTTCCCTCCAAATGTTTAAGACACCATTGGCTCTTTGATCCCCCCAGAGGTGTGACCTCGATGGAAGATAAAGGTGTTCACATCAGTGACCCACCTTCAGTCTAGGTTATTTTAGATTCTGAGAAGATGATGCTGAGCTAGACATCTTCAAAGGACCCCTAAGTTTGTGCCAGGCTGCAGCCTTGTCTTTCCATTCACCAAAGATCCTCGGATCTCAGCTGATGTCTCTCTAGCTCTGCGCTCTTCTCTCATCACTTTCCATCTGGGAGAAAACTCTCTTGACCACCACCGAGTCAGAATAACATCTTTTGGAGTTCATCACTCTTCAAACCCCTAGTCAGGACAGTGAGCAACTCATATTGTGAAGAATTATTTAAACAGATTCAATTTCTGAATTGTAAAACTGGATCTGAACTCATTTATGACTTTATTTCCCATGCCATGATGACTTGAGTAAAAGTGTTTTATAGGAAAAAAAATATTTTCATCATAAGATCTGTAAATATATATAAAATCACAAATCTTACGTGTCCAAATTGTGCTGCTCTTTTAATTATCTTGGAATATTTACACCACGTTTACTTAAAGCAGAGTAATTTTCAGAAAAAAAAAGCCATCTGTGTTACAATCATGCCAATGAGACAATTTAAATATTACATTTAGTCCAAATTGCAAACAGTTTGACAGTTACACCACATTTCAATAAAATGCATTAAATTCTCGGAAATGTTTTAAAGCAAACATGTCAGTGATCTCAGTGCTGGCAACAGATCAGTACTTGTTGCCAACATGACTGCATCCTTGGGTCTGATTTGTTCAATATATTCTGTTTTTTATTATATTTTTGGTTGTGGCTGATTTCATAAATTGAAAGACTAAAGCCAGTCTTCTTTTTTTCAGTCCAATAAACATGCCCGCCTTCAGCACTTCAAACCGACTGAGTATTTGTAAATGTGTGTGTGTGTGTGTGTGTGTGTGCAGGGATGGGCGGTATTTATGATACATGTATTTCAAATATGTATTTCAAATACAAAATAGTATTTTGTAATTTGCATTTGATAGGGTTGATGAAAATGGCTTCGTATTTTGTATCAAAATACTTTAGTGTTTTGTATTTTTGTAGTTTTAAAATACTGTAAAATAGTTTGTAAGAAGTCTACATGATGACATCATAAAAATGCGGCCTCTGATGGGTGCCTACTCAATAGGCTAGTTTGCCCAGACTTGTTGAGCTCAGAACAGAAAATTGATGCATATGGAAGAAGTTGGTCAAGGTAAGAAACGTGCAGGCTGCCAGCTTTCCATCACTTTTTTTTGCATAAATTGCTATAATTTTTAACAGTTCATTTTAAGTTTGTGTTCGTTTTAGTAGCCTAGGCTAAATAGTTTACCAATTTACATAATGTTCTTGAAAACTATTATACCGAGCAGCAGCCCCACAATTAACGTTAGCTTGCTACTTTCAGCCTATGTTAAGTTCGTCGGTTGTACACGAAAAAAATAATAATACAGCGTTTCAGTGTTGTACAACAACATTTTAATGCCACGATATTGGTGTAATGGTCTAAACTCGCGTGGAGTGGCAGCATTTACTGTGAGCCGCTCTGAGACACTGATATGACCGTGTGTGAAAGAGCATAGCAGAGCTGCACACGGCAGCGTGTGTGTATTGTAAAACCTGTTTCACACCGCACCGCACATCGGCGTGAATGTTAACGAAAGACGCCTGATACACCGCACGCTGCAGCAGAGCAGCAGTGCGCATTTTTTTCCCGGTATGCATGTTAACGAATGAGTAATTTTACACCGGACGCTGCAGCAGCTCGGCAGCGGTTTTGGCGTCGAGTCTATTTTTTGCTGTGCTGCTCAGCAGCTTGAGCTTAAAGCGCCAGTACAAGGTTGAAGGACAATTTGACAAAAAAATTGAGTTGACACAAAAAAGTATATATTGCACAGAATAAGCATATACTCGTAAAATCCTTTAGGAGATCTCAATTGCAGTCAGTTTCGTTCCTTTGTGAGATCTCAATGAGTGCATTTACATGCATGTTCTTAAGCCGATTATGCTTAATAAGCCGAAAACCTACTTGGTCCTGTAAACGCGGTAACCCGTTTTCTTTTATCGGAGTAAGGTCATAAACGGCGTAAGCATAAACCGGTCGCAACAGGTAGTTTTTTGCCTCTTACTCCGATTTCGCACGGCATGTAAACGCAATAACCCGCTTTCTGTCGGCTTATTGAAGTGCGCATGTGTGATACGTGACAGGAACGCATCGTTAGTGCAGATTTAAGCGCAAAAGCAGACTTTTTCATGACTCAGAAAATTATAAAAATGTCTTCTCATCTCCTGCAGCAGAAGTAGAAGTGGTTCAGTCACAGTGCTGCATTTATCACTGCATGAGAGGATAATAAATGAGCTGTAAGTTTCCCGACATGTTGCAAGCTTAATTTAACATCACAACTGACAAATGTATGGAATACTTGGAGTCAGATACGCAAATTATTATATTTTGACGTCACTACAGGGAAATAACCTGATTTATTAATGAAGTCATGTAAACGCAACTTACTTGCGTTATCAGCTTACTGGTGTGCATGTAAACGTGCTAATTGACTGTCAAAAGGAGGGATTTGACATCTTTGGAGCAGTATCCCCAGTATCCCCAAGCACCTTTTTTGTGAGGTTTAACATGATCATCCCATCCTCAGCTCCAGTAGAGCGTTTATTTTCCTTATTTGTGAGTTATCAGCTTACTGGTGTGCATGTAAACGTGCTAATTGACTGTTAAAAGGAGGGATTTGACATCTTTGGAGCAGTATCCCCAAGCACCTTTTTTGCGAGGTTTAACATGATCATCCCATCCTCAGCTACAGTAGAGCGTTTATTTTCCTTTGCTGGACTTATACTTTTTGAAAAACTTGTTGTGCTTAAAGGCATCAGTAGCTAAAGAGACCTCTGCAATGTAGTCCACAGGCTACACACACACTCATTCAATACACTCCCTCACACACACACACACACACACACACACAAACTTACTTTCTCACCCACATTCACACATAAGTTTGACTGTTTCTGTTAGAACGTTTCAAATGTTTTGGAATACCTGCTCTGTAGTATTCTCTTTTGGATTATAAGTAAATGTTCTTACTACACTATTAATGTGTATATGTCCTCTATACTTCTATGGCTCTCAATAGATTCAGTGGTAGATCAAATAGGCCAATTGATGGAAGGTTTGTGAAGAAATTGCATGCTCCCTTGTAAAAAAATTTAAAATACAAAAATACAGTAGTTTATTTTGATACATGGTGTGGCTGCTGTATTTTGTAGTTTATTTTGATACACTTAAAATGAAGGTATTTGGTATTTTATTTTAAAATAAATTTTTCTCAGGCTGTTTTATTATAGATTAGTAATTGTATTCACTGTTGAGTTTGGCTTTTTCAAGAGTTGGATTTCAGGAAGCACTGTAAAATACTGAAGGGTTTAAGTACTTTAATGGCTGTTATTACATCATCAGAAACAATTTTACTCTAGTAGCACTTTCAAAGAAAGTGTTAAAGTGCAATAGATTGTGAGTTATTTAAACATTTTATAACATAAAAGGATATTGAAAAGAACATATGCAAATATCAGTTCATTTTGAGTTGTTTATATGACAATAGTGCATTTATATTACATATAGTGCAGAAATTCATCAGTGAAACAGTTCCAATCTAGAACAGCTTACTTTCTTTGACAATTTTATCTAAAACAGTTAAGTTCATTCAAAGTACATTACATTTTGGTAATACATATATTTATTGGGAATCAAATAAGTTATTTGTATGATCTATCTGCTGGGCTACAGAAACTTTTTGCATGGAGTCAAAACCTTAAAATGTTTTTGGACTTTTGGTAATATTTGTTTGTTATTGCCAAAGCGTATGTCAGAATATGAAATGAATAAATAAATAAATAAATATAAACACATGGATACCTAACAACCAACACTTTTGTGCAATTGCATTTTGATTTGCACATATTTTATGATGGGTGCATCCCTTTAATGCAGAGCTGATAATGTAAACACATGGCCCATAAAAACCTGTGAGCCTAGACCAGCCAAACGCTTTGTCTCTTTCGCTAACATAACTGCTTTCAGCACATTGGTGCTTGAACAATTGGGAAAAGCACATTTGTGTATGCACCATTCAAAACCTAAGCAGAGAATTGTTGCCACAAGATGACTTTTTATTGTGCAGCACTGTTAATTGGACATGCTGAATTGTTATCGTTGGCAAGTGTTGCCCCAGATGAGTCCTCAAATCTCAGCAGAACTGCTTAAACAGCATCTGGGAGTGTCTCACTTTTCCGATTTCCTTCCTCGACTTTGTCAATAGGGGTACACAGACTGCTGAAGCTGCTGATATACTGCTTTTGAGCTGCAGTGATGCATAGCTATACTGTATGGCAAAGTTTCTCAGTCCCACATTAAACCCAATCAGGGATTAAATTTGTATGCGTTGTGAACAATTTCTCTTGAAAAGCTTTGAGTAGGCTTAGATTGTGTTCAATAAACTGGTGGTATTTTATGTCTGATTTAGTTATCAGTACATTTGTATTGGGCTGTATTAGATGAGTCCTGTTATTAGGTGCCAAGCACCGAAAGTGCCTAGGCACCTATTGCATAGGCGTAATTTACGGGTCGGATATGTCCCCACCACTTTTTGCCAGGGCAGGGTCGATATTGTCCCCACCACTTTTTTTGAAACCAAAGTCCCTTTAAAGTATTCTATAGTCTTTGTTTGAATTAAGTTTGAAACGTCTTGCGGCACGGACATACCTAATGCAGATTAAAACATTCATTTCTGTTAAATAAGATGCGAACTGACGCTGGAATCTGTTGTTTTTGAAATCATGCTGAGTGTTTGTTGCGATGTTATTAGTGACGGAACATTTTCTTATGGCTCGTACACAGTCTTCACACACACGAGCGCTCATTGCTTAATGACGTTGTGGAGAATATCTACTCATTCCAGTTAAATCACAAAACAAAATACACAAACGTGTCACTGCTCTTGATATATGGTCACTGACGAACATCTTTGATTTTAATAAGAGGGAAAAAAAAAAAAATATGCGAGGGCAGATTAGAACCCAAAACCTCTGACTCGCCTAACGGAAATTCTACCACGAGAGTGTGTAAGAATACTAACAAAAACTGTATATGCATTTATTCACTGACATGAATAATCATAATACATTTTATTATAGTACATGTAAGAATGTAAACAAACACACACTCCTGTCCCACACATTTTTTAAAACAAAGTTATGCCACTGACCTATTGTATCCATTACATGATTGTCTTCTTTTTCTTTTCTGATTCATTGGCTCATGCCAATTCAAATGCATACCAAAAAATGCTGTAGGTGTACATTTCTTTGGGTCAAGATTTTTAATTTTCTGAAAAAAAACAAAAAAAAAACACCTTTCAAACTCAACCTAGACACTTTGTCCAATTTTCACCAAAATTAGCTCAGATCATCGTGGCAAGAAGTTATCAATAGCTTTTTGATATACCTGTAACGTGGGGAGCGTGACAACGCAGCTGAGGATCCAAATGCAGGCTTTATTACAAGAGTGGTCAAAACAGGCAGGGTCAAACAGCAGCAAACAGGTGTAATCCACGGCAGACAAAAGAGTAATCCAAGAAACAAGCAATGGTCAGGGCAGGCAGCAAACAATCAGAAACGAGATAATAATCCAGGATCAAAAAACAAGGAAAAGCAAGAAAACAAGGAACACAGAAAACACAGGAACTAGGACTAAACAAAGGCTAAACAAAACTGAGCCATGAGTGTGTGTCGAACCAGGCTTTAAATAGGGTGAGACTGATGAGGAAACAAGACACAGGTGAATGCAATCAGAGATGATGAGTCCGGCAAAGGATTATGGTAAATGTAGTCTGGGATAGAGTGGCAAGAGTCAGAGGTGGAGTGCCCTCTGGTGGAGTTCATAGGCACTCCAGCTGGAGATCGTGACAATACATCAGTGCTGTCAAAATTAACGTGTTAACACATGTGGTTAATTTTTTTCAGTTTAACGCATTAAAAATATTTAATGTAGAGGCAGAGCTAGGGTTGGCCACCCCACTCACAACTGTTGCTTGTCTCTTTTTTTTTCTTGACAAGAATTGTGTTTATTTAGATGCAGAACGTCTTTAAGACCACATCAAACTTTTTGAGACTTTTCAGACAGGCACTCCAACTTCACCTCAGTGTCAGGCACTAGTCAAACAAGCACGGAAAAACTACAGGTGAGGAGGGAGCTTCAGAAGAGCAACAGTGAACTGCGGTCAGATGAGATGTCGTCAGGCCATATGTCAGTAAAAACAAATTTTCCTGCCCTGTCAGCCATTATACTGTGCTTGTAGCACATGCTCTTCAATTGTACGCACAAATGCAGCGGCACACGCTGAATAAGAAACTGCGAACATGCAATGTCGTAGTTATGTCATAAGTTAGCCATGTCATAGCTATGAATTTATCAAAGAGGCGATTAAAACTGCCTTAAAACTGTGCATGCATGTAAGTATTTGTTATATGAGTCACATTTAAAGGTAGGGTAGGCAATTTCAGAAAGGCTAGCAATAGCAAGCCAGATTTGAAAGCAAGATCCCCCCTTCCCTGCATAATCACTCTGCAAAGCCACGCCTCCTCCAAAACACATGAATGTGAACAGACAGACAAGAGGCTAATCATCGACACAATGAGAGATGACTTTGGTGGAGGACTTTGGTCTGAGTGCAACACTGTCAGATTACCTCATGTCTCATTTACCGGTAAGAAAACATAATACAAAGCCCATCATATTAAAATAATAACACCTTCCATTCTCTCTCGATCTGCAATAGCGTAATAGAACGCGATGATGATGTATCATGTCTGCGCGAACAGGGTGCACAGAGGAATGCAAATACATACGTTGACAGGCAGGTAGGACAGCCTATCCTAATGTTCAGACCAAATAATCTGATTGGTTGAACATTTTAATGTCCGACGCCTTCCACAGACGATAAACATACACATACAGTGGGTATAGAAAAGAATAACCCCGCTTTAAAATAATCACATTTTGTTGCTTTGCAGCCTGAAATGAAGATGGACACAGTTTTTGTTTTATCCAGCTGTATTTACTTAGTGCTAATTATAACATCCAAGTGAATGATAAAACACCAACCTGTAAGAAAAAAAAAAAAAAGAAAAAGAAAAAACAGAATCACTGAGTTGGAAAAAGGATCTCCCCCTCCTATAAATGACTTGTAAACTCAGCCAGGTGTAGCTAATCACCTTCTCAATGGCTCACAAAACCATTTGACTTTCAACTGTGATCAGCTGTGCTCATTTTGATTAGCTCAGCATGAAAAGAGCTTTCCTGGAGCATTTCAGTCCTTAGTAGTGCAACTGAAGCAAACAATCAACTATGGGTGGCAAGACAGATGTCACAAGATCTCCGGGATAAAGTTGTGGACAGGCAGGAGATGAATACAAAAAATAATAATTTTATCAATGCCTAGAAGCACAGTGAAGTCTAATATTTAGAAGTGGAAGGTATTTGGTACAACACAGACCCTCCCTGGATCAGGATGTCACTCCAAACTGGATGAAAGAGCAGGAGGAAACTGATCAGAGAGGCGACCAAGAGGCCTACAGCAACTCTGAAGCAGCTGCAGGAATTTATGACAAAGAGTGGTCATTGTGTGCATGTGACAACAATATCACAAATTCTCCACAAATGTGGCTTGTATGGGACGGTTGCAAGAAAAGAGCCTCTCCTCAAGAAAGGCCACATGCAGTCACGA
>NW_015640469.1:611368-611541 GCF_001515625.1 Sinocyclocheilus rhinocerous
GTCCTAGATGGTTTGTCCGATTTTCACCAAAATTGGCTCAGAGCATCTTCGGACAATGCTGGCGATTTATTAAAATATTTCCAATAGACCAAACTGTTCTCGTAAAGAGTGTTAACGAATTTGGTGAAATTCACACAAAAATGGACATGAGGCTATATCTTCGCGATGCTTTA
>NW_015640469.1:611551-627743 GCF_001515625.1 Sinocyclocheilus rhinocerous
ACAGGGAGGGTCAAACAGCAGCAAACAGGTGTAATCCACGGCAGACAAAAGAGTAATCCAAGAAACAAGCAATGGTCAGGGCAGGCAGCAAACAATCAGAAACGAGATAATAATCCAGGATCAAAAAACAAGGAAAAGCAAGAAAACAAGGAACACAGAAAACACAGGAACTAGGACTAAACAAAGGCTAAACAAAACTGAGCCATGAGTGTGTGTCGAACCAGGCTTTAAATAGGGTGAGACTGATGAGGAAACAAGACACAGGTGAATGCAATCAGAGATGATGAGTCCGGCAAAGGATTATGGTAAATGTAGTCTGGGATAGAGTGGCAAGAGTCAGAGGTGGAGTGCCCTCTGGTGGAGTTAATGGGCACTCCAGCTGGAGATTGTGACAAATGTTAACAAACTTAATGAAGTTTGTGCAAAAATGGACATGAGGCTATATCTCTGCAACACTTTAGTGGATTCTGACCAAACTTGGTATAGCATGACCGGAGGGCACACGAGTAGTTTCGGCACAGTGTCTGACCAGTTTGGCCAAAAATAACAAGTTTGGTCTCGTTAGATTCAGAATGGCACACTGAATTAAATGTTACCTAATTTTCCTATGTCAGCCTTTTTGAGTGTCGGCCATTTTGAGTTTTGTAGTAAAATGCTGTATCAACATACTGTATGTCTTTAACAGGGATCTCCAACCCTGTTCCTGAAGAGCTACCATACTGCAGAGTTCAGCTTCAACCCTAATCAAACACACCTGAACCAGCTATTCAAGGTATTCAGGGCAACTTAATTACAGACAGGTCTGTTGAAGCAGGGTTGGAAAACCCTTTACTGAGTAATTAAAGACAGCTCCTCAGTTCTTCATTTTTCCTCTTGTGCATGGCCCCTTAATTGCTGCTTGCAGCTATAATTTTTCTCAGTTTTTACATTTTCTTCCATTTATTGGTTTGAGGATCTTGATAAAAATGACACATAATGAAAACAATAGAATGTAATTATGATCAAATAAATGAAAATGGACTTTTATGAGGCAGCTCAAAAGTTTTCTGTTGAAATTTGATTCTGTGAACTCAACGAGAGCCGTTGCCCTGTTAGCAACATTTAATTGTCTGCGGCCTGTAAATTTGCCCAAAATGCAATCCACTCTTCTCCTCCTCCTCTTCATTGCAATTCTTCTTCCGAACATCAGCCATGGCCCTAAGCCAGAGTCTGATGAATTATTGAACACTTCAGTGGGGAAAAAAAGCCTGGCTTTGATTGATTGAAAAGTCTATGGGCAAAACAGAAGGGAGAGCCCGCCCTAGAAATATTGCCTTTCCTGCACAAAAAGAGGAATCAAAAACGACACACAGCCTTGAAGCATGAAACAGTGGGAATTTCAGAAGTTGTAGACAGAGTTGAGCCTAGTGCATTTATAAGAAGAGCAACAAAATGAAACCATTTACCATTGCCTGTCAAAATTATTTGACACCATGGAGCCTGAAGACACAACCTACAATGGATGGAAATGAAGTCAAATGAAAATACAGGAACATGCAAAGTGTGTGAAGCTTAAATGAATAATGTAACATACTCAGGTGATAATAGTCATGGCAGCTTCAATGAAGATTGAACTAGATTGTAAATTTAATACAGCAGAGGAAAGTATGCACCTGTGCTTTGCTGAATTTGTATCTATTTAAAATGAATAATTTGACACATCACAGTTGCTGTAAACATATTGTCAAGATATAATGTTGATGTTGACTTGACAAAGGGCGCTAAATTGCTAAGAGGTTGCTCGAGTGTTGAGGGTGATTGTGAGTGTTGCTTATGTATGCATGTATGTATGCATTTATAATAATAATAAGAAGAAGCAGAGGAAGACAAATCAGGGGTCTGTTACATAAACTGCTTAGATTAGTATTACATTTTTTCTTTAAGACTGGTCATAGCTTTTTTTTAAGCCAGTTGCATTAAATTTAACTTAGATTAATGGTCTAATTGAGCATGAAAAATAAGACTGATTATCCCTTGGCTAACTGCTAGTTGGTCGGACTAGTTCTTAAGAGACCGTCTTAACATAATAGCTGTGTTTATGCAACTGGCCCCAAATGTTTTTCCAGACGAATTCTTGGAAGAACACTAGGAAAATAGAGAAAATATTAAGATTAACATTTCATATGCTTGAAACTATGTACTCTTAAGATTTATGCTGTTTGTTAAATGATGAACATATTATGTTCTCATTGTGAAGCATCTCTACAATTCTTCACATAAACCTCTTACAAGAATACAGTCAAAATAGTGATTTGAAGACAGAAAAGCCACAGTATATCACTTATACCTCCTCCAAAGCACAGTCGATAAGACACATGTCGATGTATAGAAAAGCGTGTGAGTTTAGTTGAGGCCTTTCTAATGTCTGTGCTAATAAGATGAATGGAACGCCTCATACACCTTTAATGGCTAACAGATCTAATGAAATGGAAAGTTTTGTGAGGCAGCAATGTTTTCTGGGTAAGATGAGAGATAGAAAGCAGGACACAGACTTAGACTGCAAAGCAACAAGCAGTGAGCTTGAGATGTAATATGGATTTAAAGCGTTTGCTTAAGGCTCAAACCTGGTTAAGCAACTAATTCCTCATCTGAACTCCTATAGCCAGGGATAATAATTCCCACTCAAACGTCTTTCTCTGTTGGAAATCCCTTAAAGAAAGGGTATGGAAGATGAAAGAGGCAGATATGTAGGCAATTATATGTGGTATGTTCCTCTAGAAATGCTTCCTCAGAGTTCAGTCTAGATGATACAGTAGGATAGAGCAGGGATAACTAATGTGCAATAAATGTAAAATTGGCAGTAACCTAATGCACTTATCATGTATGCATGTATGTAAGTACATATGAAATTTAGGCCTCTTTTCAAAATATCAGACAGTTTCATTTATGTTAGATATAGAACAAAAGAAGAAACATGTTTTTAGACAGAGTTAAATTGTCTTTCTTAAAGGGGTAGTACAGCCAAAAATGTTTTGTAATTTACCCATGTGCTGTGTTTTAGGGCTGGGCTGACAATATAGATTACTCAGTTTTAATCAGACTTAATTTTGATGAACTGATTTTGATTAAATCCTAATTTAGATTTTTTAGTTTACGCTGTTTTCAGTTGATATGCATATGACTACATTTAATGCTAATTGCTAAAAATACATTTGACTTAACATTTTTTGATACCTGCCATCCAACAATCGCAATAAGCTTTGTTACTTGATAATAATCAATGTCTGCTTTCCAATTTTGTTAGTTTTATCACACAATTCCAACAATAAATCTAGTTTTTCCACCTACTTCAGTTCAAGCAACAGTGCAGAGCACATGTGAATAACACACAAGAACAACCGATATTGTTGCTTTTGACTGAAGATGCACATCTGATATATTATTTCACAATTTCGCTAATGTATTTGTTTGCATTTGTTTTAAAATCCAGTGTTTTTGTTTAGGGTAATACATCACTATTTGTGCTATCAGTTATTTGTCATTTCTACCTCATAGTCAACATGTTTTTTTTTTGTTTGTTTCTTTGTTTTTTTGTTTTTTAACAAAGGTGTTGTAAAATTCTGCTTAGATGTGTGCTTTCTGCATACATTATCTATGATACCACTGCACTTGAGCAAGATATTCTCCCTCAGTCTTCTGCTGAAACAACAGCTTAAACCGGATGTTTTGTAGGTCTTAAACAGCTGGTGTAAGCTGGAGGTGAGCGTGATTTGACCAAGTACAACATGTTCCTGGATCAACATCCTTGTTGATCCTGGAATATCATTCCAATCAACGAATCAGAGTTGAGAGATTATTTTCAGGAAATGTCAGTTTTAGGCTCACAATCAGGATTAGGTGCTTCTACACCCTTGTTAATCAGCTATCATTTCCCTCTGATTTTATAAATAAATTATGGGTAAGGTTAGGTTTAGGGGTGGGGATTGGGTTAAGTCTGTATTTGTTGACAGTAATGTTGATCCAGGAACATGTCTTACTTGGCAAAATCACGGCGACCTAAGCTGGATTAGTTGGCGTTCCAGTTGATGCTGGTTTAGCTGGGCAAAAAACCCTTCTGAAAAAAGCAAAAATCAGCTTGAAACCAGTTATAATCACTTTAGACTGGTTAAAACAGTTTATCCTAGAGTGGTCTACATTAAAGATGCTGTTTGGTCAAAATGACCCCCTGCTCTGACTATTGAGCATGTTTAACCAGGACAGTACCACATATTTACATACAAGAGTCGAGAATCTCAGCTACATATTGTGCTTCATTTTTTCTCGGTAAAGATCTTATTTGGCAGTAACAGTCTCTTGACAAAACTAGTGCAGTCTACTCTTAGAGAAAGATTACCAAACATTTTTAATCCTATGAGGATCTGACTACAGACAAAATAAACCATTTTGTAATCTGTTTGCAGCACACAGCTTTAAGTAAGCTTCTCCCAGCCAGCCTTTGAGTAGCATTTCACTCGTTCATTAAAGGATGTCTTTCATTAACAGATGTGTGATGTTCTGGGCAGGCAGGCTGCAGATATCTTTTGGGTTCAATCCCCGACCCAGTCTGGCACAACACCAAGTCACTCTAATCTGATTTACTCGCAAATATTCGCACAGCTCATTTGGACTTGGCACAGGTGAAGCAAGCATATATCAACTATTGTCTGGTTATTCATACTTACTGAAATGTAGCCTCAAATAAGAGACAACACATAACAGATGTCACCGTATTCATTATTTATTCAACAAAAAGAAGGACAGAATAAAGAAACGGTGTGGGAAAAATTAAGCAGTCCCTTACTGCTTCTAAAGACATTAAGACGGTAATTAGCAGGTGCTGCAAATCAAATGCACATAATTAGTAGATGATTAGGGATGTCTAATGTCCTTAAGTAATTGCAGACGTTTTGTGGTCTGCAGTGTTCAGGTGTGTGCTACTGTAACGCCTTACTAAGGATTAAAGTTAGACTGTAAGAAGAAAAAAAATCAGCAGAAAAATGGAAAAGCTAATGGTAATAATCTGTCAGGACATTATGTAAGTTTACCGACATTTCCTTTAACCCTAAAACACAACACTACACAATACATTGCAATGTGTAATTTAAAATATGGACAAAACACCTCAATACATTACATTATATATTATTAAAATTTTAAAACAGACTTTAAAACTGTGAATTGTTTTAAAACCAGTTAGGGTCAGTTTGATATGTTTAGAGTAGCAATGTGTGGTCATTATGCACCATCAGTGTATCACCACAAACACCACCCTTCAAGCACAGTGGTGGAGAATAGATGATTTAGGTATGTTTTGCACCCACAAGACCTGAACATCTTGCAGTCATCGAGTCAACCATGAACCTCTTTTATACTAAAGTATTCTAAAGACAAATGTGAGGCCACCTGTGACCACTATAGCTCAGCTGAAATTGGGTCGTATAACATGACACTGATCCCAATCTAACTTTGAATTGCTGAAAAAGGAAAAGATTCAAAGTGTTGCAATGGCTGAATCACAGTTTATAGCTCTGTCTCATTATAATGCTGTGGGGGTGCCTTAACACAGTTTACACTGCAAGCTGTTAACAGGGTGTTGCAACCTTCCAGAGAACTAATTCTTCCTTTATTAATTAATTTACTTAAAGGTGAAGTATGCAGTTTCAACACTACTAGTGTCACCTAGCAGAATTAGTCAAATAAAGCATATTTTCAGTCAACTGATAGCTTACCTGTGGAGAAGAAACTCAGTGGTAGCAGAGACAACATTGTATACATTTTTAAATCAAATGAACACCATTTCCATTGATTATTGTTCTGTATTGTCTGTATTAAAGGAATAGCTCACCTAAAAATGAAAATGTGTTGTTAATCTACTCACCCTCAGGCCATTTAAGATGCAGGTGACTGAATCCATGGTCCTTGGTGATTCATAAAATGGAAGAGAAGGGGTTCCATCACTTTGGGAGTAAAAAAAAAGCAGATACAGGAAACACAAAATGAATACCCCTGGCTCTTGACTGTCACGTGTATGTTCCTGTTTTCCTTATTTGGTATTTCCTGTTCCTGTCCTCGTTGTGTGAATTTGTATCCAGCTGTGTTTGATTAATTAGTTCATTTGCTCCCAGGTGTGTACCATTGGGTGTCTGTGTATTTATAGTGTGTTCTGTCCCTTGTTTCCCGTCCGCTGTTAAATGTCATTTATAAGTTCCAGTATTTGTATCCCTTTGTTTATTGAATTAAATTCTAGTTCACGTGTTCTCCAGCGTCTCCTCATTCCTACCTCTTGAAGCGTGACTGAACAGCGGACCAAAACTGAAAGTAAGCCGCGCCTTTTTGCTCGTTTTTTTCCCGTTTTTAAAAGTGTTTTGTTTTCCCGTTAGTTTCTCCCCGCTCATATGGAGGAACGAGCGAGGTTCATCATACCCGAGTCAGGCTCGCCGGCTGCCACAACGGCAAGCCCGCCGGCCGTTCCTGTGTCAAGCCCGCCGGCCACTCCAAAGTCAAGCCCGTCGGTCGTGGCTCACTCCCGCCCAGAGCTCGCGCCAGTGTCGGCTCCAGCCCCAGAGCTTGCGCCGGCCGTTCCTCAGTCAAGTCCGCAGGCCGCGGCACTCTCCAGTGTCGGCTCCAGCCCCAGAGCTTGCTCCAGTGTCGGCTCCAGCCCCAGAGCTTGCTCCGGTGTCGGCTCCAGCCCCAGAGCTTGCTCCGGTGTCGGCTGCAGCCCCAGAGCTCGCTCCAGTGCCAGCTCCTTGAAAGCGCCTTGCTGTGCCTGCTCCTCCAGAGCGCCCTTCAGTGCCAGCACCTCATAAGCACTTCCCAGATCCCCAGTTCAGCCCCGGAGGGCTCCTGACCCCCAGTTAAGCCCAGTGAGGGCTCCTGATTCCTCGTTTAGCCCAGGAAGGGCTCCAGATCCCCAGTTAAGCCCAGGGAGGGCTCCAGTTCCTGAGTATAGCCTGCGGAGGGCTTCTGTTCCCGAATTTAGCCCAGAGAGGGTTCCGGTCCCCGAGTTTTGCCCAGCCATGGCCCAGTAAAGGCTCCAGTCCCCGAGTTTAGCCCAGTGAGGGCTACTGTCTCCGCGCTTAGTCCCTGAATCTCCTCCCGAGCGCCCTCAAGTGCCAGCTCCTCCAGAGCGCCCCCCAGAAGGGGGGGGTCCAGAGCGCCCACCCATGGATCCTTGAGTTCCCTGCTCCGCCCTGGCTTCCTGATCCGCCCTGGAGGCTCTCCTTGTCGCCGCCCTTTTCCAGTCCTGCGCCCGCCCCCCCTCCCCGATGGTACTGTTACGGCGTGAGACGCGCTGTCCGGGAGGCATGACATTGGCGATATATTGAGGTCTTATGAAGCAAAACGATCTGAGCAAGAAACTGTACATTGACATCATAATTATTATCTGCAATCTATAGCCTTAACATAAATAAAATGTTTAAGTCTATAATGTTTTAACAAGTATCCCCTTTTGTCACAGGCAAATTGACAGTACTTACATTTCGAGATCATCTTTTTTTTTTTTTTTTAGCTCAGAATTGATCTTCTTGGAATCTGTAGAGTGACAAAAATGTACATTAGATTTTTTTTTTTTTAACCAGCTGATAAGGCAAAGGAGGCATGGTTCAGCGAGGTCTGCAGCGGGAGAGAAACGCTCTCTGGACTCCACCAGGATCCAATCGCTTGTGGGACTCCACCAGGAACACCATCAGGCGCTGCTGGACATGTCGGACGACCAGGAGTGTAGTTTCCATGCCCTTATCCAGGCGCAACAGGAAGACCGTGAGCTGTTCCAGAGCTGGATAGACTGGGAGGTTCTGGCAGGAGGGGCACCACCACCGAACCCAGCCACACCTACTCCTGTGCCTCTGAATAAGATGGGGCGACAGGATGACCCCATGGCCTTCATCAATCTCTTTCAGAAATCAGTCGAGGCATGTGGGAGGCCACGAGACCACTTGTTGGTGCGCTTCAATCCACTGCTCTCAGGAGAGGCACAAGTGGCAGCCCAGCAATTTCCCGGGCAGAACCTCCTGGTCTTTGACGGCCTGAAAAGAGCCATCCTGCAGTGGGTCGGCCTGAGCCCAGAGCAACATTGCAAGCGCTTCCAGTCGCTGGATCTGGGCGAGAGCGGCCGGCCCTTCGTGATGGCTCAAAAGCTCCGGGACGCATGTCGCAAATGGCTGTTGGCTGGGGGAAGCGACGTCAAGCAGATAGTCGACTGTGTGGTACTGGAGTTTATGTCCCATCTCCTGAGAAATATCCTCCTGAGTCTCCCACTGGCCAGAGAGAACCTCCCAAGGGGGCGGGGCTAGCCAGTGCTGGCACCTCATCAGCTCCTTTCCCCCTGCTCTCTCCACGTCAGTCCCTTGACCCACTTCCTGCCATTAGGGCGGCGGGGAGGTCTGGACTGGCCTGTTGGTGTTGTGTGGACCCGAGGCATTCTATTGACAGGTATCCAGCGATGGAGGTGGGGCCACTAATTCGGATCCTGGACACCCCGCAGGCTGCCCCCGATCAAGTTGGCTTATACAAAATACCTGTGAGTATTAAGGGGAGTACTTATCAGGCTTTGGTGGATTCAGGATGTAATCAGACCTTGATCCATCAAAGCCTGATTCAAACCGAGGCATTGGATAAAAGCCACATGGTTCAGGTACAGTGTGTGCACAGGGATGTGGTGAAATATCTGTCCGTGTCCGCAGTTATTCAATTTCAGGGACAAAATCATAGTGTAGAGGTTGCAGTTAACCCGCACCTCCGACATCTGCTAATTTTGCAAACAAATTGGCCCGCGTTTAGTGAATTATTTGGGTTTTTATGTGTGGATGTCTCTTGTGGGTAGACACAGCATGGGAGGGGGGCAGTCGCACAGGTGGAAAAGCCTGAACCGGGATCCCTGGGACCTGAGCAAGGGGAACGGAGCGTTATTGAGAGGCTGAGGATCATAGAGCGCAATGATTTTCCCCTGGAACAGTCTCAGGATGAGACATTAAACCATGTTTTTGAACAGGTCCAGTCCATCGACAGTCAACCTCTCCAACCTGCTCATCTGGTCTCCTATCCATATTTTGCAATTTTAAAAGCTAGGTTGTATAGAGTGACACAAAACACAGACAAAACAAGATACAACCCAATTATTAGTACCACAAAGCCGTCTGGAAATCCTATGGCAAGACATTTAGGACAGGAAACAACACTAAATCATCTCATGACCCAATTATTTTGGCTGGGCATTTACGAGAATGTGCGCAGATGGTACACGGCTTGTCGTGAATGTCAGCTGGTAAATCCACTGGCCTCCCCAAAATCGCCTTAGCACCCTCTTTCTCTAATTCAGGTCCCCTTTCAAAAGAATTGGTATGGACCTCATCGGGCCATTAGAACGATCTGTACGTGGGCATCGTTTTGCATTAGTGATGGTGGACATACAACATGATACCCAGAGGCAGTGGCGCTCCGCAAAAAAATTTAGCAGATGCACATTCGTTTGATTTCCCAAGTGGGAATCACGAAAGAGATTCTCACTGATCAAGGCACAGCATTTATGGCACGAATATTACGCAAACTTTATGAATTATTGGGCATTAAATCGATTCGCACCAGCATCTATCATCCACAAACAGATGGCCTGGTGGAACGATTTAATCGCACCATGATTCGGAAATTCATTCACAAAGATGCCAAAAATTGGGACAAATATCAGGAACCCTTCTTGTTCGCCATGCGTGAGGTCTCACAAACCTTCACGGGGTGCTCCCCCTTCAAGCTTCTTTATGGAAGTCAGCCCCGTCGGGTGTTGAACATCCTGAGAGAAATTTGGGAGGACGAACCTTCAGATAGCTGAAACGAAATTCAGTATGTGCTGGACCTGAGAACACAACTCCACATTTTGGGCAGCTCTCTATGAAGAATTTGTTACAGGCCCAGGACAAACAGACCCGGCTGTACAACAGGGTAACCAGACTATGCGAATTTGCACTGGGAGATAAGGTGCTTGTATTGCTTCTTACGTCTAGCTCTAAATTACTCGCCAAGTGGCAAGGACCCTTTGAGGTCACATGGTGAGTTGGGGATCTCAATTATGAGGTGGTTCGAACGGACAGAAGTGGGTGCATGTCTGGAACTGTGTCAGCAGGCTTTCACCCAGGTAAAGGCTGCTCTGTGTGGCAGATCGCTGTTATGCTTTCCTGATTTTTCTCTCCCATTTTGCTGGAGTCCTATCCCAGGAGTTAGAGGGAGAGGAACGGCCGGTGCTGTACATCAGTCGGAAGCTCTCTAAGAGAGAGACGAAGTACAGCACCATCGAAAAAGAATACTTGACTGATGGGAGTGGCTGACTTCCTCTCCAGGAATGGGTGGGTGTTCCCTGCCCTGAGTCAGGCTGTGGGGGTATGTGGCGGGTGGGGGGGGCATGGTTCAGCGAGGTCTGCAGCGGGAGAGAGGGACGGGAAAGGAGTGGTGAGTAAGCAGGTCAAGTGCAAAATGACAATTGCATGTGTCTCCTTGCAGTAATAGAGGGTATGCATTGACGTCACTTTCCCACCGGAACACGCCCCCTCAGCCAGACTGAGTGGAAAAATAACCTGCTGCATGACTGCATTTAATAGGGGAAACTGTGAAAATGCGAGTAAAACAAGCAATTATCAGTTTAATAAATAACTTGGGCTACTATCTGGCATATGCAGGTCACTGCTTAGCAGAGGTCTGCGCGGTACAATTTTTTTAGTCCCGCTCCCGCAAGGTTATATTCCGCACCCACCCGCTCCCGCTTTATATTCACTCTTTGTTCACCCGCTGTCCGCTTAGAATAATTTTCTTCCCGACCCGACTGTTCCTGCTAAATTTAGATCTCGTTTCCAGAATCTCACATTTAAATTTCCGCTACAGAAATAAAGAGATAGTCTGCACAAAATTGTCGGCTATGTTATTTTATTTGTCTTGTCAGGAGTCTTGAATTTATTGACTTTGACTTGAATTTATATGAATTATCTTAAGAAACAAAATTCGTTTAATATTTTAAGCAACACAGTAGGGGAAAAAAGTGTCAGAGTAAATAAAAATGTACAAAAATTGTATTTCTTATTTTTATTCATCTTGTAAGGATACGATTCGTTTAACATTTACAACACAATAGGAAAAAGTGTCTCAAAGAGAAAAAAAAAGTATGTTGTACAAAAATAGCCTATTAGCTATTTTTATTCGTCTTGTCAAAATACTAAATTCGTTTGACATTTTTCTGTTAACACAGTAGGAAAGTCGCAGAGAAAAATAAATCGTGCATAACAGTCCAAGTGCATACCGGTAGTCAATAAGAATAAAGCGCAGATATGCTGTTCTGAATGGATGTCGGGAACGGGATATTGTTAGACCGCCCTCTCCCGTTCAAATTACCGACCGCTACCACGTTTTATTTGGGAAATGAATCCCGCGGCGCAAAAAATCTGGTCGGGTCCCGCGGTACCTCTACTGCTTAGGCCTATTTAAAGTTATCCTAACAGAAGTAGAAGGGCAGTTTTTAAGCATATTTCAGAAATTAATTGTATTCTGAAGCACAGTATAAAACATTTAAGAGATATTTGAAATAGAACTCCGATCAAAATTAAGAACACTTACAGATAACCAAGTTATTGGTGTTAATCTGACACCTGGTGACAGATGACAAACCCATTTTAACTGGCAGCATTCCTCCAATTTTCACTGAGATTGCAAGACGGCAAGCCACTCTTAAGGTGACTGAAACCCAGCGACAGGAGGTTGTCCAGATGAAGGCCAAAGGGATGACCCTTTCAGCCATTGCAAGAGAAGTTGGTCATTCCAAATATGTGATTTCTTGTATATCGCAGGTTTACAATGACACTAATTCATTCAAGTACCCCCAACAGGCTGGTTGTCTATGTAAGACAAATGCACAAGAAGACAGGATAATGGGAAATCAGTTCAACACTGCAGCTGGAATTGCTCACCAGTTCAGTGCTGAATAGTGTAAGGATCTTCGGCATATTTAAGAAAAGTCGGACTTAAAATGCACTCTGCAGTGACCAAGCCTCTAATCAGCAGAAAGAATCAAAAGGCTAAGCTCACCTTTGCTGAGGAGCATGTTGTGCGGACAGAGGAAAACTAGTCCAAAGTTCATTTTAGTGATGAGAGCAAGTTAAATTTATTTGGGTCTGATAGGAAACATTTTGTTCAGCGTCAAAATGAGGAAAAACCGAATCCCAAGTGCATAAAGAAGCCAGTGAAAGGTGTAGGAGGAAGTGTTAAGTGTCAAATGTTTATCAGAACCTCCTTCAGCAACATGCAGTTCCTTCCCTGCAAGCTTATCCCAATCAGCCAGCAATTTTCATTCAAGACAATGCCCCCATCACACTGTAAAACAGGTAAAACAGTTCCTTGAAGCTAAGAACATTTAAATAATGAAATGGCTGGGCTAGAGTCCTGATCTAAACCTAATTGAAAATCTCTGGAAAATCCTTGGCAACAAAGTTATGGCTGAGAAACCCACTACATTTACCAAACTATGGAAGAGGGTGGAAGAAGAGTGGACCTTGATCGCACCAGTGTAGTCTGAGAAACTAGTGATGCCCTGCGGTCACAGATGTGCTGAAGTCATTCAAAGTCAGGGCATCTACACTTCCTACTCATTTCTGACAGCTGTAACCCTCCAAAATTTTAGTTGTAATCTTCTTTTGTGCCACAGTGGTTACTGTTCTCTAATTTTGATCACTGTTTTCCACAAAATAAAGGTTGTTGTTGAAATGCCTTGGATAATTTGTCAAACATGTTAGCAGAACAGTGTTATACCTACAGCTAATATTTCTTAAAATTTTGAGCAATGAAGATTAACGATATTTCAGAAATAAATCAAGTATTTATAGATTGCTCTCTAATTTTGATCTCCACTGTATATCTCTTTTTATTAGCTATCTGTTATACCTCTCATTTATTAATAATGGTTTCAGAGCAAAAAGTAAAGAAAGAGCTTCAACTTACCAGAAAACATTGACAGAAATGCGCGCGCTACATCCCTGCATGGTGTCAGCAGTGTTGCCAGTTAAGGTGGATGATTTTCAGCCCAAAAGCTCACGAAAAAACACCAATCCCGTCTGCTAAAAGCGTCTGCTAAATGACTAAATGTAAACGTACATTTAGGCCACTCTGGCATTGTGATTGCTTGAATATACATCAATACATTTAAAATTGGCTAGCTTATCGCACTAAAAACCAGTCACTCAAGAAACGTCTGTCTGCTGATCCCTCGTGATTGGCTAAAAGTGCGGCGGGTGACATCAACAGAGGGTGTGTGTGTTTAGTAATATCATGGTGACTGATTGGATGCAGTACATGCATACTTGGGTTTTGTTTTTTAACCAATTAGCCTATACAGTTTAGAAGTTTAAAAACCGCCAAACTGACCCCAAACCAGCCCAAATTTTGTCCACCCGCCCAAACCATTTTTTATCCACAAAATCAAATTCAAAACCACCCAATTTTGGTGGTTTTTGACCAAAGGTTTCACTTTCACTGTAACCTATCAAGTTGTAGGATTTACCATGAATCAGAGTTCACCAAATGAACACAACACCAAATGAACACTAGCTAGGATCAAGGTGATTCCCCACTAAGCCAGCGAAAGGCCCTAAAATCGAATCAGCGGTGCCTTTACGTCTGAGTCAACCGTCTCCCCTTATCTGCTTATTCTCAACTACGGCTGTAAAGATAAAAGCTGATCAAAGAAGGAGACCCTCCATTGTCCACAAAACATAAGCCTTCTGTGGAACCCAAATGGCCAAGCAACACTTCACAGGCAATCACACATACAAGAAAACCCCCCACCCACCTAAACATTCCAAGACATCTTCCTTTGTCTCAAAAGAGAGACCTAGTCGAACTGATTCTTATGGCTCGAATATGCAAGCCTTTTAAAGTGATGCCAATAAGCTGTAATAATCTCTGTGCGTGTTTTATATATGTATTATGTTTCATGTATGTTTGATTTAATCGCTAAAGTTGTGTGTGTGTTTTAAAGGGGTCATATGATGCGATTCCATTTTTACCTTTCTCTTTGGAGTGTTACAACCTCTTGGTGCATAAAGAAGATCTGTAAAGTTGCAAAGACTAAAGTCTCAAATCCAAAGAGATATTCTTTATAAAAGTTAAGAGTCAGCCACACCTACCTATGGCTACTTGAAATATAAGGAATATGCCACGTTTAGTCTCTTTTCAATGGGAGAATAATTTCTGAAAGCATGATACAGGTTAAATTTGGGTAAAATGCCCCATGTCCACACTGAGAATGATTAAGGACTAAAACGTTCACTGAACTCTGAAAGTTTGCAAATCACGCAATCAAATCGGCCATTATGCAAATTCCATGCAAGAGCAGGAGAGTGTGGCCTAAACCCTGCCCAAAACAAGATCGTTCTTCTTCTTCTTGGTTTTTAACGGTGGCTGGCAACCAACATAAATAGGTGCAATACCGCCACCTTCTGCTCCGGAGTGTGGAAACAGAGTTTTATATTCTATTTATAAGTCCCGTCTCTCTAATAAAATCAAAAAAGACTTAACTATTTATTTCACTTGACCATTTTATTAAAACCTTAAAATTTAATTCTTGAATTACATTTTTCCTTATTTCTTCTATCTTTTCCTCTTTCTTGTTCATACTTTCTACATTCAAGAAATACACTAGGTATTGTTTCTTCAACATAACATTGTTCACATAACCCAATTGGATGTTTCCCTATTATTTTAAGTGTACTATTTAAATTTGAGTGCCCTAACAATATTCTGTTATAGATAACCTCTTCTTTCCTTGATTTACCTATACACTTTATATTTTCATTTACTTTGTTTATTAAACTGTACATACATCTACTCTTTTCCCCATTATTCCACTTAACTTGCCATTCTTCAATCACTTTACTCCAGATTAAAACCTTAATCTCTGATTAACTTAATGGAACTTGGTATCATGGTATCTCTATTGTTTCTCTTTGTAAAGCTTGTTTTGCCAATTTATCCACTTCTTCAGTTCCCCTTATTCCTATGTGTGCTGGGACCCATATAAAACTGATTGATGTGTCATTTTGAACAATTATTGAATGTATTTGTATGATACTAAAGAAAATATCTTGGTGATTAGATTTAAAAGATCTCAAACTCTTTAATACTGAAACTGAGTCAGAACAAATTAAAACATTCTCAGGTTTGTGTTCCTCTACCCACTGCAATGCCAAGAGTATTGCTATCATTTCAACAGTATAAACTGCCAAATGATTTGAAGTTCACTTTAGTCTACTGATCCACTGATTTCCACTGTCTTGAGCTAAAAAAGCAGCCCCAGTTATCCGATGTTCTGGATCTTTTGAGCCGTCTGTGTGTACTTGTATATGCCAGGGATATTGGACTCTGATATATATATTGAAAATGCCGATGACAAGTCAACTTCTCTTTCTGTTATTTTAACCTCCAACATATGCTAATCTACTTGAGGTGACACAAAAACCCATGGTTCATATTCCTGAATAACAACTGTTGGGCTCATCCCCAGGTAGCCAGTGCAATCGGGCCAATTGTGGCTGAGTGTCGGCTCACTCGGCTGTGTTCTGGCAGCGGCTCACCAAATTTGAGCCAGCTCTGGCCCAGCAATGGTTGCCAGATTTGGCTAGGCTTTAGATGTGCGGATTTGGCCCGATGTGCACTGAAACACGGCACATTTAGCCACATTCGGCCCGATTACGGACCATAAGGGCTGGTCTGATTTTGGCTGAGATATGGGCATGCAGACCCGAACCAGTATAGGTTGAGTGCTGGGGGTGGGTCTCCAATTACAATGTGGTAAATAGTGTGTAGCAGTGACACTTAAACTTAAACATAATATATTTTACCTGCCCATGTTACGTTATTTCTTAGTGTATTTTTTATTTTAATTACTATTAATATTTTTTTTCCCTTTTATCCAACATTCTCTTTTTTCTTTAACTACATTTGGAAATGAATGATTTAATTCATATAATGAAACAAGCTTAAAGTGGTTAAGGGAACTTAACATTATTTTTGCTATATGAGTTTCAAGACATGCGCACTAGCTTTGACATCTAATGACAAAACCTGAGGGTTTTTTTTTGTGCTGCTAATTGCCAGAAGACCAGAAGAACTTGCTACCCTGGTGAGTAAACATTTGATAATCTAA
>NW_015640469.1:628685-629493 GCF_001515625.1 Sinocyclocheilus rhinocerous
TAGCAGTGACACTTAAACTTAAACATAATATATTTTACCTGCCCATGTTACTTTATTTCTTAGTGTAGCCTTTTTTTTTTTTTTAATTCCTATTAATATTTTTTTTTTCCTTTTATCCAACATTCTCTTTTTTCTTTAACTACATTTGGAAATGAATGATTTAATTCATATAATGAAACAAGCTTAAAGTGGTTAAGGGAACTTAACATTATTTTTGCTATATGAGTTTCAAGACATGCGCACTAGCTTTGACATCTAATGACAAAACCTGATGGGCTTTTTGTGGTGCTAATTGCCAGAAGACCAGAAGAAATTGCTACCCTGGTGAGTAAACATTTGATAATCTAAAATATAATATCAAAGTAATGTTTATTTATAATGAAGCTATAATTGTGAGTTCGCTGACATAGTGCTAGAGTTTAGCTCCAACCATAATCAAACACACCTGATTCAGCTAATCAAGGTCTTCAGGATTACTAGAAACTTCCAAGCAGGTGTTGAGTTGGAGCTGGTTGAAGCTAAACTGTGCAGAGCTGCGGCCCTCCAGGCCCTCCACAGGTCTATAGTATTGTGACTGATCTTTTTTTTTCTTCAATCAGTGCAAAGAAATGCAAGTACAGGCAGTGCATCAGATGGAGATATTGAAAAGTTCATCAAAAGATGGCTGCTGCTCACTTTGGACAGAGATGGGGGGAAAAAAAAGAGCAGGCCCGAATGCAAACAAATTCTTCCAAAGGTATGTTCCAAATGTTAACATTTACCAGAGTTACCATTCATGTTATCAGTCTGAGATTGTCTGAATGACCAT
>NW_015640469.1:629756-633585 GCF_001515625.1 Sinocyclocheilus rhinocerous
AAAGATGGCTGCTGCTCACTTTGGACAGAGATGGGGGAAGAAAAGAGCGGGCCCGAATGCAAACAAATTCTTCCAAAGGTATGTTCCAAATGTTAACATTTACCAGAGTTACCATTCATGTTATCAGTCTGAGATTGTCTGAATAATCATACGTGTCATTGTCTGTTCCCCTTTTTGTCTCTCTTTCTGTCAATCTGTCCCTCTTTTAGGGTACGCTTACTTGAGGAAGCTCCTGGAGTTTTTTTTTTCTTTTTTCAAATAAATTCTAATATCACTCATATTTTCATTGTGTAATTTTTATACTTGGGTGGGGGGGACACATATGGATGTTATGGGTTAAATCATGGGGTAGTAGGTGGGGATGCCATGAAAAGAAATGGTGTAAGGCAAACCCTTAATCATTGTAAAGGTGACATTTAGTTGACATGTATAAGTACATGTAGGCTTAACAAGGACACTGTAAAATATATATTTTATTTTAGTTGGAAGTAAATGCCATCTTAAGGATTTTAAGGAAACAATGTAATTTTGTGGAAAAACAAATTATTCAAAGCTCTGGTTTTATATAAAAACTGGAAGGAGTCTTTAATACACATATTTTAGAAGTTGTAATTCTGTATGAGTATATATATATATATATACACTGATCAAAATTATAAACGCAACACTTTTGTTTTTGCCCCCATTTTTCATGAGCTGAACTCAAAGATCTAAGACTTTTTCTATGTACACAAAAGGCCTATTTCTCTCAAATATTGTTCACAAATCTGTCTAAATCTGTGTTAGTGAGCACTTCTCCTTTGCCAAGACAATCCATCCACCTCACAGGTGTGGCACATCAAGATGCTGATTAGACAGCATGATAATTGCACAGGTGTGCCTTAGGCTGGCAACAATAAAAGGCCACTCTTCAGTTTCAGTACCCAGACTCGGGCCAGTACTGGCTAAGTGTTTCATTTCTCGTCTGTGTGATTGTGGCCCAATGCCGGTGGTGTCGACTTAATTTTAGTACCCAGACTCGGGCCAGTACCGGATAAGTGTTACAATTCTTGTCAGCGTGATTGTGGCCCAATGCCAGCAGTTTCGGCAGCCGGACTTGTTCTGCATCTATTTTACTACTCCACCCAAAACTTGTTCTACGTCTTTCATTTTGTTCTCACCAGTTCTGTAAGACCATTTTTGTAGGATGTTCATCTTTATGCCCCTGGAGGTTAGCCCAGTAATTGACTATTAATTGTTTCCTTCTAATTTCTAGTGGCATCTCTCCTACCAAGACTTGTAAACCTGGAATGGATGTTGTCTTTAATGCTCCACAAGACTGTCTCATTCCTTGAGCTTGTATTTTACCAAGTTTTTCTAACAGGTTTTTTGAGGCAGAACCATATACCACATAACCATAATCAAACACAAACTGGATCATTGCTACATAAATAGTTTTAATGAAGAAAAACTTGCCCCCCATTCCACATCACTTACACATCTCATGATGTTTAACACCTTCTGACATTTCACTACTATTTTATTTATATGTCCAGCCCATGTAAGTTTTGCATCAAAATAAATACCTAAAAATTTAAATATCTTCACCCTTTCCAATGATTTCTTATCTTCAAACTCACTTCTGAAACAACTTTCTTCCTAGAAAAAAATTACTGTTTTCGTTTTCTCCATGGGCGTAGCTTGTGGGGGGGCCAGGGGGGCCTGACTCCCCCATTGCGATTAAAGAATTTTACTAAATATTTATTTATAACGTTTTTTCTATGAAGTAAAAATGCATATATTGTAGTTAATAATACATGTAAAAGTTAATACGTAAAAGTTAATACATTTTAAATTGTTATTGTAAGTAAATTAATAAATCAAAACAAATTTAACGTCTCCCTCAATCTCATTTGCGTAAGAATTGTCACGTGGCGAATCTGCATTTTGGTGGATAATAGACTTAACGGTAATGCTTGCCTGTTGTGTGGAATAAAATGATGTTCCGCGTTTTTAACAACATACACGAACTGCAGAGAAATCTGGAGACAACGAAAAACTCTGATGAAGATATTAATGCCGTGCTTAATGATTCCGGACCCGGACAATCAGATAAAGGTGATCCACAGGACGCAGCCGGTTTAGCCGCACACTACTTTTATTCCGACCATTTACATCCAAATGTTATTTAATTTTCACAGAACACAACCTTTAAATAGATTTTAGAATATAAACTGTTTATCGTCTATTCAGTAAGACTAAATAAAAAGTGTGCGCCTCATTGCGCATTAACTTGAATCAAGCCCAACAAATGTCTGTTTTAAAAACAGTGGATGAGTAATTCACTCTTTGATTTGCTTAATAAAAGCCTCCTTTGAGATCGTTTTGACAGACATGTTTATTGTGCATTTTAAATGTGTTTATTGCTAAGTTTAGTGTGGCAAAATAGAAGCGCAGCTGTAATTCGTGGCCAATGTATGTGGTTACCATGACAACCTCACTCACTTGCCACTGCTCTATGTGAATGTGAATATGTACATTTACTATATCAAAACTAAAATGTGTTTAAAAGTATGTCTGACCAAATCCACTGGTTCGGTTTGCCCGATACGAATACTTGATATCAGCAATTCAATTTTCACTAGTTAAAATGTTAATTTTTGATATCAGGAATCGGATTTCTACTAGTAACAATTGCAATTTTTGATATCAACAATTCAATTTTCACTAGTAACAATGTTAATTATTGATATCAACAATTACATTTTCACTAGTTAAGATGCTATTTATTGATATCAGGAATTACATTTCAACTAGTAAAAACTATAATTCTTGATATCTGTAATTGTATTTTCACTAGTTAAATGTCACCATAGGCTACCATTCAAATTTAATTGTTGATATCAATAATTTATTTCTTACTAGTTGAAATTCCAATTTCACATATCAGAAATACAATTCTTACTAGTAAAAACCTTTATTTTTTATATCAGTAATCACATAGTACTTGCCATAGCCCTTCCGTTTGTGCCTTCGTTGAACCTCGCCGACTCTGCATCCAGCAGCTCTCTGAGACGCGGAAGAAACTTTGTTGCGAAGCAACACGTAACCCGGCAACCAGTACACGAGGCTCCACCCGGCAACTTCAACCATCCATTCACCGCTCCAGTGGTTTCCCGGAAAACTCAAGCCCCATTCACACGGGGCGTCAGCGTTAACTCTTGATGGAGGGCGTTTCTGAAGCTTGGTTCTGACGCGACCGTCATAGTGACAACAGCCAATCACATTAGTCTTCTGGTGTTGCATGAATGTGATTGGCTAGCGTCTGCGCTAGGTTATTTGCATAAGGTCATCTGATTGGCTGACGCCTGCGTTGGCGCTTGAAAAGTTGAAAAGTTTTCAACTTCTGCCGCGAGCAACAGACCCAACGCGACGCGACAGACACACAATTAATTTCGCCAACGCTTGACGTCACTCCATTCAAAGTAAACGAGAGGCGTTGACGCTGACACCCCGTGTGAATGGGGCGTCACCCTCGACCGACCGTCAAACAATCAGCACTGCCGTGATTCCCTCCAGCAACCTACGTCACGAAGGGAACGCGCTCACCGAAGCATTCGAACCAAGTACAATACAACCTCCTAACTCTTGCTGAACTGGTGCAAATCTTATTAAGCCAATGAACCAAGGTTGAATTGCTAGTATTATTCTCTCAGGTTGCGGTTTAAGAAATAGTGTCTAATGCTCGAGAATGGCACGCCCGGGGGATCCGACGAAGGAGCGGCAACCACATGTGACGACCCCGGGCTGGACTCTGCTTCGTCCACGGTGAAAGCCGATCCGGCGATCC
>NW_015640469.1:633986-639181 GCF_001515625.1 Sinocyclocheilus rhinocerous
TGAAATTCCAATTTCACATATCAGAAATACAATTCTTACTAGTAAAAACCTTTATTTTTTATATCAGTAATCACATAGTACTTGCCATAGCCCTTCCGTTTGTGCCTTCGTTGAACCTCGCCGACTCTGCATCCAGCAGCTCTCTGAGACGCGGAAGAAACTTTGTTGCGAAGCAACACGTAACCCGGCAACCAGTACACGAGGCTCCACCCGGCAACTTCAACCATCCATTCACCGCTCCAGTGGTTTCCCGGAAAACTCAAGCCCCATTCACACGGGGCGTCAGCGTTAACTCTTGATGGAGGGCGTTTCTGAAGCTTGGTTCTGACGCGACCGTCATAGTGACAACAGCCAATCACATTAGTCTTCTGGTGTTGCATGAATGTGATTGGCTAGCGTCTGCGCTAGGTTATTTGCATAAGGTCATCTGATTGGCTGACGCCTGCGTTGGCGCTTGAAAAGTTGAAAAGTTTTCAACTTCTGCCGCGAGCAACAGACCCAACGCGACGCGACAGACACACAATTAATTTCGCCAACGCTTGACGTCACTCCATTCAAAGTAAACGAGAGGCGTTGACGCTGACACCCCGTGTGAATGGGGCGTCACCCTCGACCGACCGTCAAACAATCAGCACTGCCGTGATTCCCTCCAGCAACCTACGTCACGAAGGGAACGCGCTCACCGAAGCATTCGAACCAAGTACAATACAACCTCCTAACTCTTGCTGAACTGGTGCAAATCTTATTAAGCCAATGAACCAAGGTTGAATTGCTAGTATTATTCTCTCAGGTTGCGGTTTAAGAAATAGTGTCTAATGCTCGAGAATGGCACGCCCGGGGGATCCGACGAAGGAGCGGCAACCACATGTGACGACCCCGGGCTGGACTCTGCTTCGTCCACGGTGAAAGCCGATCCGGCGATCCACAGCACTAAGTTGATGTATTCCCTCAGCGACCAGCACAGAACGGTGAAAGCCGATCCGGCGATCGACAGCGCGAAGTTGATGTATTTCCTCAGCTACCAGCACGGATCAGCTCTAGGCATGTCGGAGCGGATATCGTCCTCTTTTGGAAGATCAAACAAAGTAGTTTCGCTTTCACAATGAAAGCACACAGCGTCTTCAGGACATGGCGGCAGCGGCAACATACTACAGTGAGAATAAAAGTTACGCCTTCTTTCTTTATGTGAACATTTGGGCGGTGTTATGCAAATCTTCCCACATAGTGAGGTAGATATGTGGGGGCATGTTAGAACGAGCCGTTTTAGGTAGGTGTGGCTGACTCTTAACTTTTATAAAGAATATCTCTTTGGATTTGAGACTTTAGTCTTTGCAACTTTACAGATCTTCTTTATGCACCAAGAGCTTGTAACACTCCAAAGAGAAAGGAAAAATTTAAATCGTATCATATGACCCCTTTAAGACAAGTCATTTCACTCGGCAGGCATCTTTGAAACGCCTGTTGGGCATGCAAGTGCAGCTCCTATCTCTCTAAATGGGGAAACATCAAATTCTCCAAAACTGTTCGCCAAGCATATGATTAAATTTCATATTTGAAGAGTTTGGTTCCAAAACGCTATAAATCCATTTTGATTAATTTGAATAAAAAGGTGTTTTCTTTACCAAGAAGTGGCAAGATGAAAACCACTATTTTCTGTTTCAAACTTTCACATAGCATCTTTAGGTTATAATAACATTAAAAATTAAAATCCAGATCTTGATTTTCAAAGATTTATTATAAAAACTGATTATTTTTTTCCAAAATGCAATAAATCCATTGAATCAATAAAAACTTTATTTTTCATATTGAAACTGTTGAAAATACACAACAAAGTAAGTTGATCCACATATGACAGCTTCTTCCCCACCGCATAAACCACCACAGGTTCATCAATGCCATCAAAATGATTCATTTTTTTTAGGGCTGCACGATAAGTCGCATGCGATTGTCATGCGCATCTCGTCAGTAAAGCCGGTTCTGTGATTAGTAGTAAATCTCCATCACATGCTTTCAGATGGAGCAGCATTTAATGCACAGAGCCGTAGATCACTGACAAGCTACGCAATATCGCGTACATAATCTAAGCCGATTCATCTGCAATTATGAACGCGATATTGCGTAGCTTGTCAGTTACTGACTTATTCCAATGCGTGGAATGGTGCACTGTGATTGGTTGAGCGGATGTATCGCATTCTGCAGAGAAGGGAGACTGGCGTTTGTCGCGATTGGGAAAGATAGGGAGAAAACATGACACAATAACATGGCGGATATCGCATTTTGCGTAAAATTAAAAATGGACTTTTCAATACCGACCAGATACAATACTGATTTTGGCAGGAACTCAAATTTTTTTTAAATGGCGTTTATCGCGTTTTGGAACCAAACTCTTCATTTGAAATCACCATTGAAATCTGACAACAGCTGTCTTATAAATGTTGTTTCTTTTGCTCAAACGGCATTAAAAAAAGCGGTAACACTTTATTTTGATGGTCCCTTTTGAACATTCTGTTGACAATAAATACAGCTACATGTCTACTAACTCTTATTAAAATATTTGTAAATTTTCTGCTTAATATCTGCTAACTTTTTATTGTGATGGTCTCGCAACAGACATTCTACTAACTATAAGTAACTTTGCAAGTACTTCTTTTCTTCTTCTTCTTCTTCTCCACCCAGACTAAAAAGTGTATTGGGCGACGAGAGCTCTCCAGCGAATGTGATCAAGGACCAGATCTTTGGCTTCTTCCCATGTGATGTTTAAGGAACTAAGGTCATTGATGAAGGTTCAGCGCCAGGTTAGTCGTGGTCAACCCCTGTATCGTCGTCCTCCAGGTGGAACCCACTGGAGTGCCTTCTTTGGAATGCGGCTGCTTTCCATCCGTATAATGTGTCCAGCCAGCCACAGGCGGCGGTATGTAATCATTATACTGAGACTTGGCATATTGCTTCGTCGCAGAACTTCCTCATTGGTAATGTGATCGTAGTATCGAATACGTAGTATTCTTCGCAGGCAGCGCTGTTAGAAGACGTCAACCTTGTGAGAAATACTAGCTGATGCCTTCCACGTTTCTGCTACATAAGTTGCCATCGGAAGGATGATAGATGCATACAAGCGAAGCTTGATGTTAAGTGAGATTGACGTAGATGACCAGGTCTTGCACATTTGTTGAAATACTGATGTTGCCTTGCCAATCCGGCATTTGACGTCTATCTCTGCATCTCCATCTCGTCCAATAGTGCTGCCAAGATGCGTAAACCTACTAACCTCTTCAATGTCACTTCCATCAACCTTAATCCTTGGCATGTCAGCTTGAGCACCGATATTCATGACTTTGGATTTTTCGGGAATAATGCGTAATCCGACCTTCGCTGCTTCTTCATGCAAGCTTGATGTTATTTCCTGTAAATGGTAACTGTTTTCAGTGAGCAGAGCTATATCATCTGCAAAATCAAGATCAGTGAGGTGGTTCTGTCCATCCCAATCAATGCCTGCGTTTGGTCTTACCATAGCCTTCCTCATGACAAAATCTAGGGCCGCTGTGAATAAAAATGGTACAATGGTAAAATAAAAGATACATCCTTGTCTGACACCAATCTCAATGGCAAAGAAGTCAGTGTGGCCTGTATCTGTCTTGACGCAGCAGCTGGAATTGTTATACAATGATTGGAAGACAGATATGAATTTCTTTGGCACACCATACAATTGTAAAATATGCCATAAAGATTCACGATGGACACTATCGAAGGCTTTCCTGAAATCAACAAAATTGATGGAAAGTGGACGTTTATACTCTACACATTGTTCAATGATGTTTCGTAAAGGGAAGATTTGCTCGCTACATGATCGTCCTTTCCGGAAGCCAGCCTGTTCTTCTCGGAGACGTTCGTCAATGGCTGTCTGCAATCGTCTTAGGAGAACTGTGGAAAACACTTTTCCTGGTACTGACAGGAGGGTTATGCCACGCCAATTTGTACATTCCATTTTATTCCCTTTCTTTGGTAGCTTAATGATGGTACCCTTTTTCCAGTCTTCAGGAACAGCTTGCATTCGCCAACACACATTAAAGAGATCTGTAAGCTTCGCAACTACAATGGGACCACCATCTTTTAGAAATTCTGCCTGAATTTTATCCAAACCAGCTGCCTTATTTGATTTCTGTAACTTTATGGCAATTTGAACTTCTTCTGCTGTTATATTGCCTTGTACCACATCTAGCTCCTCCTGCTCTTCCTCCTTACCAAAGTCATAGGTGTTTAAGGGAAGCGGCTGATTTAACGTCTTTCGGAAGTACTCGACACATCGGTCGTTCTGTTCCTCCCTGGTAAGGAGCAAATTACCATTCTTGTCTTTGATTGGAACAGAGGAAATAAAGTGAAACCAAAAAAGCTTATTATTCAGGCTAGACCAGCCTGTGCACATGTGCAGTCCTAAGCGCATGTCTCAGAACGCTGACTGTTTCTATAGCAACCAGGACTACTAACGGCAGCTGCAGTGACACGAGGACTTTACCGATTAGCAATTGGCTCTTTTACTCAGAAGGCGGGGCTTCATTCAATAGAGCGGCCATATTGAGCGGCCATATTGAGATTTTTCCCCCATTCAAAACTATACGAGTGACACTTCTTGGGTATTCTATAGTAGCCAGCATCATACTGCGATTTGTTCTCAAAACAGTAAATGGTGAAATGTACTGAACACACGCATAAATGACCACTGATGTGACTGGGACGTTTGCTAAAAATACACAGACGTTTCAGAAACGTTTTCATGAGCAACAGAAACATTTTTTATATACTGCTTGATACAGCGCCATCTGTTCAAGAATAAAGTTCAACATAAACATATACTATTTAAATACCAATAAAGTGGGGGTATATATGCTTTTCTCAGTGTTTTTTTTTGTTGATAAACGTGACTCAATATAACATTTTGACTACAGTAAAAAAGTTTTCACTGTTCTAAAAACACAGATTTGTGAGCAGTATTGGAATTGAAGATGTAGAAGAAACACACATGAAGAAACACACGTGATTGTTGTCATGTGGTGAATTTGGCCAATCGTGAAACAGCTGTGTCGTCATCAGCGCTCCTGCAGTCGCTCTGAAAAAGCTGCACCAGCTGAGTCAGCCGGGTGCTCTCGAAACGCTATCGCGGTACTTTGATGCCACACGTGACAGTGACGTGGCGTCGGCGC
>NW_015640469.1:640272-642131 GCF_001515625.1 Sinocyclocheilus rhinocerous
TGAAACAGCTGTGTCGTCATCAGCGCTCCTGCAGTCGCTCTGAAAAAGCTGCACCAGCTGAGTCAGCCGGGTGCTCTCGAAACGCTATCGCGGTACTTTGATGCCACACGTGACAGTGACGTGGCGTCGGCACCGGTTCAAGTCGGACAAAATTTCTAACCGGCATGCACTGCTTCAAGTCAGCCGCCGATCGGTCTGCGCAGCACCGCATGAAGTCGAACGCACCTTAAATCTCTTGTACGTTACCTGTACACACATGTGAGCACAAGCAAATATGTTGCTGCATGAAGTTCACTTAACGGCCACTATTGTCGCTAATAACTAGGGTTTCTTAATTATACATGTAGTCCCAATTAACATAAAAATATTGCTTTTTGCTTTGACTCCAAATCCTCTACCATAGTCTTGTCAGTCATCTATCCTTACTCTACTCACATGATAAGTGAAATCAGACTCCTGCTGTATGGAGCAAATGCTTTCAGTTTAGAATTGTAGCTTCCATTGTCCAAGTGAACTAAATAGTTTTCCAATGCTTCATAGTCAATTCAAGCAATTTATTGAACGTCTACAAAGTTTTGAGTCACTCATTATGGTAGATAAATATTTATACAATGCCACTTTACTCTCCCATGCTGTATGATTTTTTTTTTTTTTTAAATTAATTAAAAAAAAAATGTTTTGGTTAAGGTCCCTGTGTCTAACCTGATTCTATCTCAGAAGAACATGAGTTATTATTAGAGGAACAAGAAGACACCTGCCTCCTGAATATTTTTGGTTTTCTATTTGTGTTTGACCTTGACTGGCTATATCACAATGGTCTCATTATGCTGTCTGTAGGAATAGCAAAGACAGAGCTTCCTTAGACTGGCTATCCTCTGTGAGGGACTGTAACATTTGAATATTTAACATGGCTTCTGGTTATTTACTTCACAGCTTTATGCATATTCAGTATCAATGTTTCAATTCAAGAATTAAAAATAAAGTAACAATAGAGTTGTCCTCTGGGATTTGAAGTTTGGAGGGAAATTTTAAACTGCCATTCAGACTCAAGTGAGATTGTGACAGTTGCCTGAAGCTCAAATATGGGGAATCAGTATTCACTGGCCTGACTCTTCCTGACAGACCTCTTTTGCTTTTTACTCACTTTAGCCTCTCTTTGCTGAAATACAAAACTGCTTAAAGCAGTTTAATACTTTTAAATTCTACAAATAAACGTAATTGAAATAATTGAAAATATGCAATACAGATTATCCTCTTTTAAATATTCCAAATATTACACTTAACAGTGTTATTAAATTATAAGTGTTTTTAATGATTCATTTTAAGTGAGTGCTAGGTGAAGGCAAAGTTAATCTAAATGGATAGAACAGGGAAAATGGCCATGCACAGTTGATAATTAATATAGTATATTCAGTATTATCCAATACCAAAAATAATAAATAAATAAAATAATATAGATAATATGAATAATACATAATAATATGATATATATTATATAATAATAACATAATAAAAATAAATGTAACCAATATCAGGGTTTGCTGGCCTTAAAAAGTGTTAATTAACTCCACAAATTAAGGCCTGAAAAGGTCTTAAATCAGAGCAGAAAGTCTTAAATTCATAAAGTTATGGCATTAGTCTGATGAATCCTTCCCAGGCCTGGACTGGCCATCGGGAGCACTGGGAGAATTAATATATAAATTTTTTATTATTATTATTATTATTAATATTTTATATTTATGCCTTCTCAATGTACCAAAGTGATCCTTTCCAATTTTTTCATTCGATAATGATCGTAAGTCGGTTAGTCTTGACTGGCAGCGCTGCACTATACGAATCAGCTCACGTCTGTTCCGCAC
>NW_015640469.1:643398-653607 GCF_001515625.1 Sinocyclocheilus rhinocerous
TTATTATTATTATTAATATTTTATATTTATGCCTTCTCAATGTACCAAAGTGATCCTTTCCAATTTTTTCATTCGATAATGATCGTAAGTCGGTTAGTCTTGACTGGCAGCGCTGCACTATACGAATCAGCTCACGTCTGTTCCGCACTTGCATCAAACGTTCCGAACAGAACTGATGCGCGGGACTCGATGAAAGAGAGGAAGAGGCCAGAAGAAGCAGTGAAATGTAGCAACATCACTGACCTGTCCAGGGCTTCAGGTGCAGGTCAGTTTCATCTGTAAATACTCTAGATAGTTTTGTCTTTATTAACGTAGTTGAGTATTAAACTGCTAGTATCTGTTAGGCTATCAGTAGCATTCCATTATTATCATTATTCAGAATACTGTGCTAAAGGACATCAATATCGATTGCAAAGTTACATTAAAAAATTTAGCAGAAACAGATATTCACGTTGGATTTATTGTACAGGGAGGGACGGAGCTAGAGCAGACAGCAACACAAAAGTAATATGAGTAACAGGCTCACAGCCTAATAATTCAATAGTGTATTAGACTTTTTCAACAAATATATTGTACTAATTTTGACATTTAGGTTAATTTCATTTAATTGTTGTGTTATTGTCTGTCTTTTTTTTAATTCTTTTCTGTGTTTTCTTTGCTCTTTTAATTTTATTTTACATTGTTAAGCACTTTGGATAGCTTTGCTATGTTGAAATGTGCTATATAAATAAAATTTACTTACTTACTTCCTCATTGTTTTGTTATTCTTTTAATCATAAACGCAGGGTGCGTTCACACTTGTAGTTCGGTTCTCTTGGTTCATTTGGTCCGGACCAAAAAAAGAAAACGATACATTTGGTCCTGGTCCGCTGAGCGTTCACACTGGCATTTTTGACAGCGAACCTAAAGGCACAGTGATACGTTCACAACCTGATTGTTCGGGTTGAATGACGTATATTTCGCGACGGAACTCACCGAATACCCCAAACAAAAGCTGTGTTCGACTTAAAGTGGTGCTGCTCAGCGCCACTTTAAGTCGAACACACATAATGGCGTCTGCTGGACTAAGCGCGCTCATTGCTTCGTGTACTTGTGATTTTATTTTCACCACCTGCGAACTCACGAAGAGCTCATAAAAGGCACTTTACCTCCTCGTTGCTCCTTTGTTTTGGATGGTACCGCTCCTTCCGCATTGTTAAATCATGTCGCATAGCATGAATTGTCTATTGTCCTTTTTTTCTTTCTTATAGAGCAGGGTCTATTACCAATAAAATCAGTTCTTTAAACTTTATTTCTTATATTAAAGATGAAGATGGCGCCGACGGTGATGGCTGCCTCCGTGGCGTGCTCCGCAGTTGTTTTTATGTTTTTGTTAGTTTGTCCTGTCTTTAGTTATATCCCTGCAATCTGTTTCACCAGAGACGAATTGCTGGACATTCGGCAATACACACCACCCGATATTTCACCGGTTTTCGATTATTCTGATGTTTTGCTGGACATTGTTGTCGGGGGAGCTGCGGCGCTGATCAAGCGCTTCAGGACGCGCACTGGCAATAAAGCTCATTCTGATTCTGATTCTGATTAAGTCTCCAGCACAAATACAACAGTCTTTTCAAGAAGATATTACAAATGTTGTTTTAAGGAACATTTTGTCCTGATAGGTTTGACAGCTTTACAAGCACAAGTGAGAGCGATATATTGAATGCAAGTAAAAGTTATTGTTGTACAGAGCTTTTGTAATACTTGTAAGCCCAGAGAGGTCACTGATCTCAAGACTAATTTGTTATACTGTAAACCACAGAAAACACGTGCTCTTTCAGCAGTGCAGTGACAATACATTAGGGCTTTCCCTGTAGCTAATGTAGACATGCATTCCCTTTTCTTATGAGACTTCTCCCAACCCCCCCTTTTTTTCCCTCTGTAATGGTCAAGACCCAAATTTCTGAATCACAAACAATGAAATTCTCAAGTGTTGGTTCCCAATCTGTCTTAGCCAGCCGAAGGGTGAATTTGCTGCTATACAATGCTAATTAATCATATGTTAGCTGAAAACAAAGCTGGGCTTTGAAACTAGCTGCTTAGTGAAGGCTAAGAGAATAAATTATATCCTCAAGGAAGCTTCTGTAAGCAGGGCAGGCAAGAAAAATAAAGGTGAACTAGATTCAGGAGCGTGAACAGATATGACAGCCTTCAAAGACATGCTTTTGAAACTATTATGAGACAAGTTGGGAAGTTAAAAAGGACATTTGCATGATGAGAGGATTTATTATCATATACAGATTATTGGGGCAAACAACACTTCAGTACTTTATTTCAGCATTAATATTTTTGGCATTTGTGTCTTTAAGTGTTTAGCTGCTCCTGGAAATTCCTGAAATTCCTCCTGGAAAATAAATAAAAAGGTTGATTTAAAAACAACACATCAAGAAAATTTAATAAACTAAAAAATGTAATACAATGAATGATGAAAAGACAAAAATGCACTCATTTCTAAGTAAATATATGCTAAAAATCGAAATAGTAGTAATATTACTACTACTGCTACTACTAGTACTACTACTAATAATAATAAAATAGATAAATGTTTGCCTGCTTATTAAAAATGTGAATGCCTGCAGCTGGGGCAGTCGTGCCTAATGGTTAGAGGTTACTTGTAACCCAAAGGTTGTGGGTTCGAGTCTCGGTACCGGCAGGGATTGTAGGTGGGGGGGGTGAATGACCAGCGCTTTCTTCCACCCTCAATACCACGACTGAGGTGAGACCCTTGAGCAAGGCACCGAACCCCCAAATGTTCCCTGGGCGCCACAGCAAAAATGGCTGCCCACTGCTCCGGGTGTGTATTCAAGGTGTGTGTGTGTGTGTGTGTGTGTGTGTGTGTGTGTGTGTTCTCTACTCACTGTTGTGTGTGTGCACTTGGAGGGGGGAATGCAGAGCACAAATTCTGAGTATTGGAACTTGGCTACACGTCACGTCACTTTCACTTCACTTTAAATAGCAAACTGACCATTGCTTTTCCTGTGAATTTTACAGTTCAGGTGAAACATTCTGACACATGCTGGAAAGAAATATGTTTAGAGTTTACTACATTATTCTATGGTCTGTAGAATTTAGTTTAAATATGGTGGACATCGGAGGGCTCCGATATGTAAATACCTGTTCTAAGAGTGAAGCAGCTGCATGTTACCTTTTAGAAGTCAATGAGATTTTGATGGGTGAAATGCAGAACACAAATTCTGAGTATGGGTTTCTATACTTGGCTACACATCACTTCACTTTCACTATTCTAATTTCAGTTGTTAAAATCACTATGAAATCAAAATGGACAATTCTTATTTTTATGTAATTTTACAGCATTTATTATAAATTATGTATTTGTGCACATAATCTTTAATTAAAATACTTCAACGTTTCCCATTTCCTCACTTTCACAACATTTCTGGCTTGATGATGCGTACACTGACGTGAAGGTGGGACAATAATCGCTTTCCACGTGAGACCGCATCAATTAAGAAAAAAAAGGAGATGTTTTCACTTTCTGTTTCATGCTGACTTTAAACGTTTCCATATATTTTGACTTTATAATGGCTAAAAGCAGCTTCACAAGCCTCAGTCAATAAATCTCTCAGGATTTCTATCCTTACACTCAAAGTAGGAAAAGTGAGTGGAAGTGTTTCAGCAAATAATCATCCAAAATGTCTTCAGTATATATTTTGTATACTGGCACATTTTGTACCCATGTTGCAATAAGTAGAGCATGGATACTCTTACCAATGTCTTAGAAAACATTTGGGTATTTAAACAATTATATATTTTTGGTCTATTATGTTGTCAAAAGTGAAAATGTGCAGTAGTTTATTTGAACTCTTTCTGACCCTTAAAGACTTGGTGTACCCTAATACAGTCAGGTTTATTCAGTCATATTAAATTCTTAAAGCCAGTTAATTGGAATGTTACCACATGCAGCACATTTTGTTTACCTGCCAAAAAGCTGAATAAACACTTATTCCATCATTTATATTCTCTCTCCCACCCAGCTTCATTCTACTTATGATATCTTCCCCATGCAAAGGCAGTGTGGGGGAAAATGGACACTCCTATTACTTGCTGGCACTGTTCAGGAAACTCTTTTGCCTGGTCCTGTCCTTGGGTTGTGACATTGTTCCTTTTAGCTTCCTGCAGATTTACAGACGGCACTGGATGCTGAGCAGGCCACTCTATAAATACATCTCCTCTCAATTACTGCGGCCCGCCAGCTCGGGCCCTCATTTGTGTGTGTCTTCATCCCACAGGTCTTGGTGTTGTAGATCAGGGACCCAGACCTGCAACAGTAAACCTGTTAGCAATCTCTGTTATTGCCTTGCTATGGCGGCCCACGGCTCACGTTTTTGCTCACCTGATTTGTGCATGGTGATTACTTAATATCAAAACACAGGCAAAGGGTTTGTTTTCACCTGTGTGTGTGTGTGTGTGTGTATATATTTCGGTTTGCTAAAGGCCTTCACCAGAAAGACATGATCAGTAGCTGAGGTCTTTCATAGTACAAAATGTCATAGAAGAGGAACATTGGTTCAGTTTGGATTGTTTTTAGCCCAAATAAATATAGGACAGAATACACGTTAGGCTAACCTAACCCAGCAAGGTTGTTTATTTAACCCAGCATAATGGATTGATTTCACCCAATTATTATAATTTTTTAATCCCATACATGAATTAGTACTAACAGATTAACTTAATCCTCTAAATATTTATAAAATACATGACACAAACACTAGTTTACATGTTATCTATGATATCTATTTATTTTTAATGAGCACAGCTCATAATACAGCATATTTTATACAGTTTTAACATGCATACAATATTGCCTACATTCAAACTTGTTTACCAAACATTTTAGAAGTAAAAATTATACATTTACAAGAAATAATTAGCCAGTCTCTGTTAGCCTGTTACGGTCAGTAACTCGACCGCTGGGTTGTTATGTCGGGGGTTGAGGGTGGGGTGCATTTGACCCAGCCACTGGGTAACACAAAAACACCCAACACTGAAAAAATAACCCCAAATATGACCCAACATGCTCAACACAGTATTTGCGTAGAAAAAAAATAACCAAGCATTTATCCACACTGAAAAAATAATCCACAAAAATGACTAAACAGGCTCAACTCGGATGTAAATTAGCAATGTTACTATAATCCGGCTTGTTTGCATTTTGTATTTCATACTAATGTTCATTAACATGCATTGTCCCTATCAAATAAATAAACAAATCAAATCAAAACTCAGTGTTTGATTTGAAAAAAAAACCCCTGCACTTTTTAGAGTGTGAAGGTTTGAAGCTCACAAGAAGTGCAGAAAACATGAGCCACTGACACATGTGGATAGAGCGGCAGTGGTTTACATCATTTCTACCTGATCTCAACCTTATTGACTTTTGTTGATAACCTGAGTCTAGTCAGGTTGATTCGTGCATATTAAACAATATTTGTCTGGTGCCTAAAACTACTTCATTTAGATGTTGCCTGTTGCATATGTTAGTCTGATTCCACCTTAAAAAAATAATTTACACTACCTTTCAAAAGTTTGGGGTCAGTATACATTTTTTTTCTGAATCAAATGCATACTTTTATTCAGCAAGGATGCATTAAATCTATCAAAAGTGACAGTAAAGTGTTACAAGAGATTTTTATTTCTAATAAATGCTGATCTTTATCATGGTTGTATCACAGGCAACACACACTCATGCACACACACATATATTTCTCTACAATGAAACTTTTCAGAAAATTTTATTTGTTTTATTTTATTTTTTTAATATAAGTGATTCATTACTGAACACACAATTGTGGGAATCTAGAGTATCCAGTGCTTGAATGCCAGACTCATCACACCTCCAGTAATTGCTCTTCATTCCTCAGTGGATGAGATAAGCTTTTATATCGATAACAAACAGGCTTTCTGCCTTACTGAAACTAGACTAACAAATAGAGCCAATTAAAGGATTTACTTGGTTTTTTTTTTTCAATTGCACCCCACTGCAAATAAGATTAACTACAGCTCCATGAAATCAACTGTCACTAGGGATGTACATAATTGCTGCCAGTGGGCTGTAAGCAGTCCTCTTTACTTCTTATGAAACTTTCCTGCTTTTTACAGTCTTTCATGTTGTGAGAAAATTAAAGTTTGCTGACTGAAGGTTTAATGCAATATTCATTTCTTATATAGATTGACCATATTTCAGTTTCATGAGTACATTTCCACTCATTTCAAGCTGGTCTTGAAATGAGTGTTTGTAATTTTATAATGATGTATTATTCACTCTATGTATTGAATAGGATGTTTAAACTCAAATAAAATAAAAAAATACCTCAAGTTCGCTCTGTAGAACTGGAAGTCCATAAAGTTCTCTTTTGCCCAGCCATGACTTGCTCCACACACGTCGTGTTTTTTTTTTTTTTTGGTTTTTATTATCAATACATGTAATTAATAAAACTAACGCTACATATTGCTTTTGTTTGCTATAGCTACCATTATAGCGAGAGAACGCGGGTCACGGATTGATGACGTAAAACTCCGGACAAGTCTTCTTGTGTACGTCCGTTTTTGTCGCAGCTTGACTGTCGTACAGTCTGACATTATGACAACTGAGATCCTAGTGTGACATGGGGATCATGTTCGTATAGTGTGACAAGCAACAATCGCAAATGACTATTAAAAATCGCACAGTGTGAGCCCGGCTTTAGACTTTACATTTGCTTGAAGGTTTTACAAATATTTAACCAATGAAAAGCATTCAAAAGAGCTTGTGACTAAACACCGTGATGTCATTGGATCCTCAAACTGTCAGCAAAACCTCATAACTCCACCCGCCTCCATTCAGAATAAAGCACCGCACACAGTCTGGATCTGGATCTCTCGTTCGCAATGCAAGGCCAGGGTAAATAAAGAACTGATGTTTGAATATGTACAGCACAGCATTTACTTTACTCCAAACACTGTCTAAAACTAATGTTTTTTGTGTGTTTGAAGAGCGGAGAAGAGTTTTGGCATTTGCCGTCTAAGTGTAGCCAATATATTGTTTTATATATCTTGTGCATTGCGCTTCATCGTTTATGTCATGAGATTTTGGCCAAATGTATTCAACATAAAACTGAGCGCCCATATAGCTACAATAAAAGTTATAACCTGTAAGTTGATGAAAATGTAATGGATGCACTCAACTACCTCAGATGCGGCCGTTAAAGGATTCGTTTTTTTATTTTTTATTTTTTTAAGAAAATGACCGCTCCTCTAGCTAGAAAAGACCCTTATTCCTCAGCTGGAATCTTGTAGAGCCCTTTGAAGCTGCATTGAAAATGCAGTTTGGTCCTTAAGCCCATTGGCTACCATTGAAGCCCATTATTTGGAGAAAAATCATGGAACATTTTCCTCAAAAACCTTAGCCTAATTGCTTTGAGACTGAAGAAATAAATTGACATCTTGGATGAAATGGGGGTGAGTATTCTGGAAGTAAACTAATCCTTTAATGACGGACAAAACACATATTGCTGTCATTCACTGGTCAAAAACCTTGTAACTCCATTAGAGCTTAATTTTAATAAAATGTTAATATTATAATGGCACATGCAAGTGTCTGATCAACGATATGTAAATCTGTTGTTTTATCATCACCAACAACATAAAGCTACCTATGACCTTGTGTTCATACCAGCCTTAAGCTCAAGTTTCACATTATATATGAGTACTACTTTTAATATAATATCCAGTTTTAATATGCTATTTGAAGCAATGCATGTTTGTGAAATATTTCAGTGCTTAGTGGTGTGCCATGGGATTTTTTTAATGATCAAAACCGTGGCTAAAAAGAGGTTGGGAAACACTGGGATACAGAGCTGGTATAATGAACTTATTAAATATTCAGTGATTACGTAAAATATGCCAGTCATTTGAATTATTTGGACTGTGTGTTTTCACATGAACTTCCACACATACAAAGTAAATGAGTGCAGTTGCTAACCTAAGGACCTGATTCTGCCTGATCCGTCCCTCACATTTTCTTCTGGTGAAAACCAGTGTAGTTACTTATTTGGTGCTGAAGAAATATTTCTTATTATTATCAATGTTGAAAACAGTTGTGCTGCATGCTTAATATTTTTGTGGAAACCGTGATACATTTCTTCAGGACTCTGTGAATGGGAAGTTCAAAAAACAACAGAATTTTTACTTACTTTCATTTTCAAATTAATGTGTCTTTGCTCCCTTCTGATTATGAGTGATCCATGGCTTTTTTTTTGTTGCTACAAGATATAAATTATATTGTTTATTCACAATTTGAAGAGTTTCATTTATTTCATTAGTGCAAAATGTTCAAGAAAAACAAGTCCAGTTTTGATACTTACTAGATCTACCGTGTTGCTGATCAACAAGGATTTTATAAACAACATTAGCAATGTTTGATTTGTCATAATTTCATGATCACAGCCAAGTTTAAGAATTATAGTATTATTCAGAACATTCGTTTAATTACCACTGGCATTTGAGGGCATTGATTATTCCACATTAATTGTGTCAGTATGTACTGAGTATGTAAAGCCTGGCACTCTGCATCATTTCCATAGCAACAATGTTTGCAACACAACTTTCAATGATTGATGACTTAAAACTTGTTATTGCATGCAAATGTTTAATTAGGCAGTGTATTTAGCAAAACAATTTGTTACTGTTACACAGAATGTTTAGTTGCAGAGAGATGTGCCATGGGAAAAGTGCTGGATTTGGTTTTTATTGACTGGAACTGCTGATGTTGCTCCCTGTGGCATTCTTAATGCAGCGTGGTTTGCTTTTAGAGTAGGACGGACAGCCCTAAACCAGACAGTGACTGATAACATCACTTACCTCTGCTATAGGAATGTAAAATTTGATCTGTTCTGCTGGTTCGCAAAAAACAAATTTAGTTCTCTGTAATGACTGTTATCTCAACAAATCTGAGGAATCTTACTGAACACGTATATTTCTTCATCTCACTACTTTACAGTTGGTGTTTGCTGATGCTTCATGCCACAGAGGAAGATTTTGTCCCCTAATGTGATTTTTGTTCTGTCTCTACAGGCGCAAGCCATTTTACAAGAGAAATAATACGCTCACCTACAGAGTTAATGGAAGCTTACAGCAGTCAGGTTTAGTTGCCCAAATTCAGCCATGCTTGTCTTAGAACGGTCAATGCCTTCGGTTTTCCTCTGTGCATTCAAAATATGCCCTTACAGACTGTAGGAGGATAATAGCTCACCGTGGCGCAAAGCTATTTTTTGTTCTTTTTCAAAAGCCTCCACATGGAGCTCTGAATGTGTGTTAATATGCCACAGTTTCTTAAGCTTTGTTCTTGAAAGTTCTAAGCTTAGTTGCTCAATTTAACTATTTTATGCAAATTCAGAGTGATTTAAATAGTACTTATGCATATGAAATTCAGGAGGACTGGATAGATTTGAAATTGCTTCTTTGTGGAGTGAAAGTGATGAAGAACACATTAGTTTAGATTAACATAAAAAAAGTGTTTTCTAAATATTTGTCACGCTGTAAACTGATTTTAAACTGATTTTAAGTCAAAGATATATTTTAATGAATCAGCCTGACTACATTTTTTCATCGTTGACTACAGATTTTCATCGTTGAACACATCTCTGCAGGTTACATATCTCTACATATGTCCCTGCAAGAGATAATGGTGACAGCCATTGACGCCGCATCATCAGTCACCTCAGCGCAGTACTAAGATGATTCCTGTGGGCAACAGGTTAAGAGTAAAATCAACACAAGGGATGCCAGCAGGGGCGATTCTAGGATTTTGTTTAATGGGGTGGCACAGGGGTGGACCAAGAATCAGTCAGGTGGGGCCCATGGGAAAAGTCATGTGCCCCAACACAAGAAACGTAACATAACGATTTATATTTTAAGTGGTGCTGGTGCATCGCGGCTGAATAACACAACTAAGCACAAGCTCTAAGGAGCTTTCAACATACATTAACGTGTTTCAATATACATATATATTATGAACACTACTTTAATATGCATTGATCAGAGGCAAGATGAAAAGAAAATACCACGTAAACTTTTCTAAAGATAGTCAGTTCCCCTCAGAGATACATTCATATAAACTCCTACTCCAACTGTATCGCGATTTGTTTGACATCTCAACCGATTTGAATAGTCACA
>NW_015640469.1:653638-656987 GCF_001515625.1 Sinocyclocheilus rhinocerous
TAATATATATATATATATATATATATATATATATGCTATAATTATAATTTAATGCTTACAATGAACAGAGACATGGTCTGCAGCCTGCAAAATCTTGCTTCTCCTGTTTGAGCTGTGTAATTGACAGCACTCTAATCCAATGGCGTTGAGCATTGTGTAATTGACAGCACTCTAATCCAATGGCGTCGTAAATATACGGGAAATAATTGGCAGTAAAACAGACAGTGAGTAGGTGTGTTCTACTTCAAGCGGTGCTACGTTGCCCATTAGCGTATGACATCAGCGCTTGAGATTTTAAATGCACCTGAATTGCTCCCACACTGCAGATGTTATACTCGGATCAGCCTGTGCTGTTGGGGGGGGCACAAGGGGGGGCCAAGCATATTTTGTGGGGGGCCAGTGCCACCCCGTGCCACCCCTTTAGACACACTCCTGGATGCCAGCAAACAAGCAAAAATACACTTGTAGATCAAAGCTCTGTCCTAGTAAAAACTGCTTTTTCCTCTTGATCATTTATTATTATGGTTAGTTCCATCAGCATATGAATTCAATCTGACAGACAAAAAGCATTACATAGACAATGTAGGCATGACATATGCAGTGCAGTCACATTATTGGGAACTAATTGGGAAATGTGTTAAATTGTTGCAGTGCGTGCAAGTAATGATCCATAAGCAAGGGGCTCAGTAGGTGTGGATGTGATTGAATGTCCCTGGCTCTTCCTGGCTACCCTGTTGAGAAAGTCTGTCACACCAGACGGTGATTACAGAGATGAGTCGGCCCTTTTATCCAAAAACAGTCCCCCATTTCTTTTTGACTTTGAAAAATCCACAGGAACATTACTTTGAATATTCATGGTGTAAAAACAGAACAATAATGATATCCATTACCTGCAATATATTTCTTATATGCCTCAAAATACCAATAACACATTTCAATATAATATGGCAGGATTTTTGTAATGATTTTTTCATAGAATGGTAATGTGCTGTACAATGATTGCTGCATTTGACAAATAAGTTGGTATTTACTGATACCAATGCTGGAACATTTGTTTTGACACCCCACATATATTATTTACTCTTTTTTTCCTCTTTTTTCTTCCTTGCTTTCATTCTCTCTTACTGTCCTTTTGTTGCCTCAAAAAGGGATTTTTTTCTCTGTCACACTGTTTCTATATTTATGTTCTATACAATTTGTTAATAGTGACAGAGTGTATATATGTAGTTATTTTCCATCTTTGATATCTGCATATATATATATATATATATATATATATACAGAGTTCTGGCATGAAACTCTAGATGGCGCAGTCTGATAGGTCTAGCTCAATCTGACCTGGCGACATCATTGTCACATGGCAGCTGATTGGTTCTCTCCTGTATCGGTAGCCAATGAGCTCGCTGCTCAGTATTCAAATACCTGGCTTTTGTTTGCTGTAGCAGTTGGCAGCGCACTTCAGAAATCCTCCACCGTCCCCAGCTCCACCTGTATAGATCGGCTATGGGGTGATTCATGTATGCTATATGGGGGTTATTCATGTGTTATATGTGCAGCAGCAGTATTTCTTACATGCTTACAGCAGCATGTTTTGGATGTATTGGCAGTAGCAAGTCTCGTTACTTGCTCTGCCGCAGCAGCAGCAGCATAGCAGATCTATTCCGCCAAGACCAAATACATTAACCTTGCTTTTCAGACCGATGAGCTTTGTTAAAATCGACGAATTTCAAAAAGGCGTGGCATAGAGGAGAAACAATAATGTACAGTATGTGGAAAAGAATGTGTTTTTTTTTACTTTAAACCGCATAAACACATTTCATTACACCAAATACACAAAATAATGTTATTTTTAGCAGCATCATATGACCCCTTTAACATTGTCATGTACATTACCATGCCAATCCCTCCGAGAGTTGTCATGACAGAAATATATGTATGTATATATATATATAGAGAGAGAGAGAGAGAGAGAGTGAGAGAGAGAGAGAGATTTTGTAGATATAATTTGTATTATTTATTTTTTTTTGTATTGTAGATATTTTGTATTTTTATATATTTCAGAAACTTTCTGAAGAGCTATGGAAGTGTTTTTGTAATAGATGTTTTATAGAGTATGTATTGTCTGATTAAATTAAATGTAAATGTAAATCTTTTTACAATTTCACAGTGACTTAATCCCATTCATTTAAAAAAGAAAAGAAGAAAATGGGGAAATAAGAGAGGCAAGAAAATTGAATGATGTAAACAATCTGGCCTGTTAAATCCTGACAGCAGGCCTGACAAGCTGTTCGCCTCAAAGACCATTCAGTAACCAGGATGGGAACAATTCCAGTTGTTAATCTTCAGCAGGGAAGCCATTACAAGTTTTGTCTTGTTGGCTTTACAATGCATTCCGGTCATGGCCTATAAATCAAAGTCACACAAGGCAGCCTTCCTCACAGCATGATGTCACGTTCTGTGTTCTTCAGTATACAAACTACCACAACCTTTATCTCTCTTTTGGTCTGTATTTTGGTTGTACAAAATACAGCAATGCAAAAATTTACACAAAGACTAAATGTTGTTTGGATTGTCAGATAATAAGAGAAGCAAGGGAAGTGTTACATTCTATTGCTAATAAGATAAAAAAAGGACAAAATCAGCTAGCAGCTTGTTTGTTCATTATTACATCTGTTCAGTGGCGCCTGCAGGTGTACGGCTGTACGCACTGTGCGTACCATGAGTGCTCAGACTGACCTGAGATTTGCCCCGCAAACATTTCAGCAATTATTATAGGCCTGTGTGTCCCGTATTTCTGTCGACTGAACCAGCCATGCCATTAATTATGAGATTATCAGTCTTTTGCATGCCATGAGTCAATTTCTGCATATAAATATTACGCCAAATAGAAGCAGAAAATCGTGCTATACGTACTTTCATGAAATCAGGTTAGCCTACAACAATTAATTTGTTGGCTATTTTACAAATGGGAATACAACGAATTCATGACAATGTTTTACATTCAAGCTACCCATAAAATGTATAGTGAAAAGTACTTTAAAATCGTCTGGAATGCAATAAAGTAATGTTTAAAGCTGTTTTTAAAGCATTTGCTGCATGGATAAAAAAATAAATAAAAAAAATAGGCTAATAAATAATTCACATATCAAACAAAATTGCGTTGCAGCAAATCCTTTAAATTTTAAGGTATTCACCTATTCAAGACCGAGGCGGCAGAAAACGTTTGTTTTCTTTATTTTATAAAAGCACAACATTTTGTTGATATTGTGAGTGCACACAAATAAAACTAGATCCTTTACAGTTTAGAATGATGTATTACTCTTACCTTTATGAGCAAAAATTACTGCGT
>NW_015640469.1:657075-659017 GCF_001515625.1 Sinocyclocheilus rhinocerous
AACAAAAAATGCTCCAAACGTTTTTCTAAATTAACTTTATAAAAAAAAGAAATGAAATATAATCACTTTTCCATAACATACAAAACTGAACTATTTTAATAGCTGAAACAGTAGCATAAACTTTTTTTGGGGAAAGGGGAAAAAGACTGGCTAGGGCCTATATTTGAGGCCTCTGCAGGGCTCTAATCCACTTCATCCAACACTGTTTTGTTCTCTGTTTTCATCTGTGAGCATGCTCTTGATATATGTATTTTACCATTTTATTGAGTTTTGTTACCATAATATCATCAATACTACAGTACAAAAATTGTTCTCACACACACACGCGCGCGCGCGCACACACACATAACACTCCAAAGAGAAAGGAAAACTTGAAATCACATCATATGACCCCTGTCTATGTCACGATGTGGTAAGATTTGCATAACGCCGCCCAAATGTTCACGCATGCTCTTGATATATGTATTTTACCATTTTATTGAGTTTTGTTACCATAATATCATCAATACTACAGTACAAAAATTGTTCTTCATGTGGTAACAAATAAACAATATTAAATAATTGTATTAAATTATAATATCTATAATAATATTTTTTTATTTTATATAATATTTTAACAATATATTTTATTTTATATTATATTGTTATATAATGTTTATTTCAGTTTTATAGTCAAAATTGCAGATATTTGTATATAATTTAAAGGGGTCATATGATGCTTTTTTAAAGATCATTATTGAAATCAGTGGTTAAGTTGTATTTACAACACTGTTCCAGAACACTTCAACCCAAATATTCAGATGTGTGCAGCGCATTTTATGGAGGACTGTTTCCTGTTCCTGGGAGAGTAGACTGCAATGCCGGTGTTCTGACTCACAGACTGTAAGTGTGTTTTCATATTTAAAGACTTTGCCACTTTTCAAACGCGAGTTTTGAGCAGTGTAGAGTAACGCTTGTTGTTTGTCGTTTCTCCGATCACAAATGCAGACATGGTTTTATGTTTACGCGGCGCGATGCAATGCAACGCATAGAAAGACAGTATAAGCCATTATAATCCGTAATTATGTCCCCACTGGATGCAACAAATGCCTCGTTTATAATGGGTTTTAAATTTTTTTGTCTCATCGCGCCGGGACACGGCATCAGAAGACGCTGTGTGTTTCGTTGCAAAAGCGAAAATACTTTGTTTGGCCATCCAAAAGAGGACACAACTAGAAATCAGTGGTTAAGTTGTATTTACAAAACTGTTCCAGAACAGTTCAACCCAAATATTCAGATGTGTGCAGCGCATTTTATGGAGGACTGTTTCCTGTTCCTGGGAGAGTAGACTGCAATGCCGGTGTTCTGACTCACAGACTGTAAGTGTGTTTTCATATTTAAAGACTTTGCCACTTTTCAAACGCGAGTTTTGAGCAGTGTAGAGTAACGCTTGTTGTTTGTCGTTTCTCCGATCACAAATGCAGACATGGTTTTATGTTTACGCGGCGCGATGCAATGCAACGCATAGAAAGACAGTATAAGCCATTATAATCCGTAATTATGTCCCCACTGGATGCAACAAATGCCTCGTTTATAATGGGTTTTAATGTTTTTGCCTCGCCGCTCCGGGACACAGCATCAGAGTATGGTAAGGGGCAGGGTTGCCAGGTTTTCACAAGAAAACCCATCCAATCGCTACTTAAAACTAGCCCAATCGAGTTTCGAGGAGGTAAAATACACGTTTTTGCCGGGGTTCCCCTGCTAAAATTTGCATTCCAGGGGATAAATATCATGTTATTGGAGTCGCTTCAACCCGCGGCCATGAAACACAACCCCCGGCAACAGTGTTAAAGTAGCCCAAATCCGGGTAAGGGGCGTAACATTTCCGTCACACGCTTGAGGATTTCGGCCAATCACAACACACTGGATAGCTGGCCAATCAGAGCACACCTCGCTTTTCAGA
>NW_015640469.1:659472-670880 GCF_001515625.1 Sinocyclocheilus rhinocerous
GCGATGAAACGGAAGTACTGCGTTCGCTTTGTACGTGTTTAAATGGCCGGTCCTTCAGCATTTATGTTAACCCTTTCCTCTCTGGTGTATTGATTTAAAAAACAAGCTCAGAACATGGATCTTGAGTGTTTTAGCTGTCAAATTATATATAGTTTATGATAGTTGATTGAATATTGTTTTAAAACAAAGGTAATTAAAAGCACAGACACGCCTAAACACGCCCTTCCGGGTTAACAGGTTAAGGACAATATCTACTTCTCCCTACGTCATCCTTCAGCAGAGTGTCACACACACATCTGGTCCGAGTCGTCATGTGGTTGACACATCCCACAAGGACACTGATAACACCACGCAGCCACAACAAGCACTGTCTTCTCACAGAAAATGGAGGAACTGGTTTATGCTGGGACCAGACTCTCCCACTCTTTTGCTGCAAGCCCCCAGATATCAACTAAAAATGGTGGGCCCCCCAACCACCTAAGCCTGTGGGCCCAGCTCGTCCTCCTCCACCTGTGAGAGCTCTCCGGCCGCTGCCAGGGCCCAAACCCTCCATCTGCTGTAGGTGAACCAAAAACAACTGATAGCAGCTCTCAGTGATATGTGTCAGGTCCCCGCTATGATAGCAGCAACATTCACAATTATTTACAGAACAAGCGGGAACCAAGTGTGCCTGTAGCTTTCGATTTCTGTTTTATTACGTGATAGAAAGTCTAAGGCCTTCTCAAGCCGTACGGCTGACCCATCTAATCTGCAGCCTATTATGCATCAAACTAAGATAGCTGTAAAGACACAAAGCAATGCCATTAAGTTAGCATTTTTAAACATTCGCTCACTAAAAAATTAATAATTTCTAATCAATGACTTCATAACCAAAAACAAGCTGGATTTTATGTTTCTAAACGAAAAATGGCTAGAAGACAGCTGCAGTGCAACGGTCCTCAATGAAACAGCCCCTCCTAACTTTACCTTCATGAGTGTTTGCAGGACTGTTAGGAGAGGTGGAGGTGTAGCTGCTCTATTTAAAGATGTCTATCAATGCAAGCAAGTGTCATTTGGTCAGTACTTGTCTTTTGAATAGCTAGGGATTGTGCTGAAAGGCGCTCCACGCATTCTGTTTATCATTATTTACAGGCCTCCAAAATACTCTCCAGCCTCTGCTGAAGAGTTCACAGAAATGCTATCAATGATTTCCTCAGAGTTTGACTGTTTTGCTATTGCAGGGGAGGCTGACCCATCTAATCTGCAGCCTATTATGCATCAAACTAAGATAGCTGTAAAGACACAAAGCAATGCCATTAAGTTAGCATTTTTAAACATTCGCTCACTAAAAAATTAATAATTTCTAATCAATGACTTCATAACCAAAAACAAGCTGGATTTTATGTTTCTAAACGAAAAATGGCTAGAAGACAGCTGCAGTGCAACAGTCCTCAATGAAACAGCCCCTCCTAACTTTACTTTCAGGAGTGTCTGCAGGACTGTTAGGAGAGGTGGAGGTGTAGCTGCTCTATTTAAAGATGTCTATCAATGCAAGCAAGTGTCATTTGGTCAGTACTTGTCTTTTGAATATCTAGGGATTGTGCTGAAAGGTGCTCCAAGCATTCTGTTTATCATTATTTACAGGCCTCCAAAATACTCTCCAGCCTTTGCTGAAGAGTTCACAGAAATGCTATCAATGATTTCCTCAGAGTTTGACTGTTTTGCTATTGCAGGGGATTTTAATATTCACATAGATAATGCAGAAAACAAAACTACAAAAGAAATTATAACTGTTTTAAACACTTTTGACCTGATTCAGCATGTGCATGAACCCACACACAATCGTGGACATACTCTAGATTTAATCATCAGTAGAGGTCTAAACATTTCATCCATTGTTATTAAGGACGTAGCACTATCTGATCACTTCTGTATTTTCTTTAATATATTGATCTCTGTTACCACTGAATCTAGATCTGTCTCTGTCAGAAAGAGATGCATTAACGAAAACACTAGTGTGCTATTTATGGAGGCTATATCTTTAACACCAAGCATTTCTGCAGACTCTGTTGATCTTCTCCTTGATTCTTTTAACTCAAAAGTTAAGAATGTTATTGATGATATTGCTCCTATAAAAGTCAGTAAGAAGACTGGCAGACAAAAATCAGCTTGGAGAAAATCAATTGCATTACAGAGTATGAAAAGACAATGCAGAAAAGCTGAGCGGATTTGGTGGAAGACGAAACTTGAAATTCACTATAGCATCTATAAAGACAGCCTTCGTGCTTTCAATGTGGAACTAGGCAAAGCTAGACAGTCAAGTCAGACAGATTCGACCGCAATATAAAAAAGAAGATACTATGTCTATTTTTGAAGCAATTGATAGCAACATTTTGGAAGAAATATTGCAGCACCTTAAATCGTCAAACTGCTATCTTGACAAATTTCCAACATCTTTATTTTCAAAAGGGTGCTTAACTGTTTAGCCCTTTAACTGTCACTCACATTTTTGAACACAGACGTGAAAGTACACTATCCAAACTTAAATTTTTATAATTCATGAACGAAAACATTTTGTAACATGATATTGATTTACCATTTTCATGGTAATGCAATGTTTGATTTTAAAATGGGTTTCAAAGGATGAATTTTGAGATTTTAAGTTTTCAATTGATATATAATTTCTGATGATTTCTGAAGTGTGATAGAGAAAAAGGCAATGAAGAAGACTTTTTTTGACAAAGGTCAGAACTCCTGATATGATGTAGATTTTTGAGGTGCACTCTTGTCATAAATTAATCTATTACTTTTCCTACATAATTGTTTTACAAAACATTGGTAAAATATCTATTTAGGAGTCTTAGACCTTTCCAAGATGATACCCAGATTTACCTAGCCTTATCATCAAATGACTACTGACCCAATGACTCCCTCTGCCAATGCATTGATGAAATTAACAGTTGGATGTGCCAACATTTTCTTCAGTTAACCCTTTAAAACATGAAAGGGTGGTAAGCTCCAGCCTTGTATTGCGTGCTTGGCTTAACATGTCTATACTGACAGGATGATTTACGTACTGCTTAGAGGATGAAGTGGAGCTGTCCAGATTAACTGGATTGAAAGTGTGGGAATGAGTGCAGGCCAGCCCCTCTGCTGAAGCTGAGCTACAGAGCTTCAAAACGTAGGAAGAAGCAGAGGTCAGGAGCCGACCAGAGAGCCTCCATCAGCCCTGATGATATGCACAGTGCTTCCTCAGAAGCCTTAACCAAATTAAAAGACAGAGATGCACAAACATAATGTAAATGTGTAAATACATATAGCAGGGTAGGTGGACATTCATCATGCTGAGAAATCTGCATCTATCAGTAAAATAACCCTCAAGCACATCCTCTGTGCATGTCCTAGATTCAGATGGATGTTTTTGGCCCAAACTTTCTCAGTGGAATCTTTAGTTATACACCAGATTTCTCTTTCCGCACTTCATTAATAAGACATGCAGACTAAAAATGCTGCCATGTATTCACTGAACCTTTGAACAAAGGCTAAAGATGATCACAGTGCAGCTATTTGCAAACAGGCCCTCCTGGCTGTGAGCTCATAGCTGTGACAAAGTGGTTTATGAGCATTGATAAGAAAATGATTCATTTCAATACTTTCAATACACTACAAGTCTCAAATAGCCTGTGTGAAGATAAGATAGCAAAATACTCGATGGTTAAGAAGTAGCATTGCAAAGCTAATTTATCATTTCCCTGACACTCATGCCGTAAGGCAAAACAAGCATTTTTAGGACATAAGTGCTCAGAGTTACCGCTAAATAAGTGAACAAAAACAGGAGATCCAGGAGCTAAATTTATTTAGAAAAATCTGTAACACTTTAGTTTAGGGACCGATTCTCAGTATTAAATATTTGCTTATTAGCATGCACATTACTAGCATATTGGCTGTTCATAGTTATAAAGCACAACTACCTTACTGACTATTGTAAGCAGCAAATTAAGAGTTTACTGAGGCAAAAGTCATAGTTAATAGTTAGTTAATATTGAGAATTGGTCACCAAACTAATATGTGACTGTAAATCTATAATAAAGTTATACGTTTTTAAGACAAAGTTGAAATGTCTTAAACATTGTTTGAAGTCATTGTTTACAGTAATATAAAGAATAATATATAATAATATATTGTTGTTCTGTGAAAGACCGAACTGATTGAGTTGTGCTAGATGACCCCTTATTTTGGTCACATTTTGTTGTATTTATTGTGAAGACCACTTCTGAGTAACAACTAATGTTGCTTACGATAGCTAAATAAAACACACAAATATTGAGATTGGATGATGAAAAAGTGGATGGTTTCTGTGGTTCAGTTTCATATTAATCCGATTTAAACAAGTGTTTGATAAAAGCCTTGATTGTTATTATGTCTCGGAAAATGTGAAGAAACATTAAGTGGAAAAAAAAATCACATTATTCTAAATTTACTGATAGAAAATATCTAATATAATTCTTATATAATTATCTTATATAATTGCTCATTAGTTCAGAACAAAGATCATTAAGGAGTTGATAGCTGATCATATGCTGCAGGGCACAAGGAAACTCTGGTGTGAGAATCCCAGTTTATTGTTGTTGGGTTTAATTAAGATTTTATCTGGGATTAATCCACTTATATATATATATATATATATATATTAAAGTTGGCCTCACGGTCACTGTCTCTGCAGATGGTATGAAGTGCATAGAGGAATATTGTTTGGGGGTGGAGGGGTGGGAAGAAATATCTTTGTAGAATTAATGGCAACACCAACATCAAGCCTTGCAGCAACAACAAATCAAACTTAGCCGAGGACAACTGTGTGTTACAAATTATATTCTGGCTGACATTATACACTTCTAATGAAATAAAAGGTTCAGTCAGCAAACAATTGGTTATGCTTTATAAAGTTCAGTGTGACACATAGCCCTGTGAACAGAGACCTCACTTAGTTATGGTCTGTTTTACACCTTTAATGTGGTTGTCGTTCTACTAAATAAAATGAGTGGCACATATCTAAACATAGCAGCATTTCTGTTGAGACGTATGAGCTGAAGAGTAATATAAATTCTCTTTGAAATTTCACCATGGGTGTTACTGTTAGTAATGTCTTCTGTTGTGGTGGGAAATGCAGCATTGCACCTTGTTATCATAAACAAAAAAGCATTGAGCTCAGAGGGTTGAGACTGTAACCAATGTCAGCACTACCATGTGTACAATTAAAGAAGCAGCTTGTAAAATCTCCATTAACAGATGTCATTGTATTGTGCTGTGGTTGGCAGGGGTTAAATTGGGCCAGAATGATCCTGAACTGTGTTCCGACAACTTCTGTTCAAAAATGAGGGAAAAAACAAAATGTTTATTTATACCAAGGCCAACCCTAGCATGGGGAAGGACTCAGTGTATGTCCTATACATACACAGTACCATGTCCTAACTAAACTAAAGCCTTCCAATTCTGCTAACAATGGGTTTGATTCCCAGGGAAAAGCTGACTGAAATCTGAAATTAAATTTGTAACTTGAACGTAGTCACTTTTGATAAAAGCATCTGCCAAATGCATAAAATGTAAAATATAAATGCGATACGATGCGTTTACATATCACAGGTAATCAAAGAGCGTGTTGGCGGCTTCTCTCTGCAATTCTGACTCGCACTTGCAACAAAATGGATGAGCACATAATGAAATTCATTAAAATAAAACAGTTTAAACATTATTCAAAACACATGCCAAGTGACTGATATTGAATACACTTTTTGTTTACATCAAGGAAACAAGGATGTTCAAATAGTGACCTCCGATTTATTGTTAAATTATCCATTGTCACTTTCACTATGGTTACTAAAATCATGCAAAAACGATATTCAAACTCAAATTGAACAGATTTAATTCAAAACACATATTCACATGGGAAATATTCCTTTTATCACATGTTGTGGCGTCACATCTGTTTAGGACATGTGTTAGAGGATGCAGCAGGGCCCCAGAATTGTTATTCGTGATCACTGTGGGTGGTGCCGATTGAACCCCAATAATATGACATAATATGGAGCTAGAAATGTACTCTTTATAATCAAATTGGTTTGAAGTAATACAGTACATTTATACTAAATAGTTATAATAACATATTTTCCTGTGAGTGTACACATCTTAATTAAAAAAAGTTTCAATACACAGGGAAAGTTTTTTTTTTTTTTACATTTATTCATTTAGCAGACACTTTTATCCAAAGCGACTTACAAATGAGGACAATGAAAGAAATCAAAATTAACAAGACAGCAATATTACGATTAGACATCGATTAGACATCAGTGGTGTAACTCTGACCTGGTCCAAAACAGTAACATTCTCAGCCTCATTCATCCCACCATTTATCACAAGTGTGAAGTATTCTCCACTCCCTCCCTTCATGTTCCCCCAGTATGTGGCAAGAACAGGAGAGAGGAAAATAAAAAATGCCAAGGAAAAGGCTACCAGTGTTGAATTCTTCACCTTAGCATTGAAGAAGTATCCATCACGTGTCATACGGGCATTTGTAATAGTGGCACACTTGCTTTGCAACAAGAGACTTCATTGATCTAGAAGAGGCCACGCTCATTCCAGTCCTGCGGAGCTGCAGGATTGTTTATCGCTGGCTGGGCTCTGATCCTGGTGGGTGGGTGGGAAGTGCCCTCAGTCTACACTAACGGGACAGAGCAAAGCCAGGGGAGAATGTTTCACAGCACACTACAGACTTAAATGAGAAGCTGACAGAGAGAGTTGGTTTCTCCATTATGCTTGTTAACTGCAAAAAACAAGTTTTAACCAGTTGCACCTGGATTTTATAGCTATTACGACCCAGTGTTTGGACACAGAAATATGAATATACCAGAATACTAGGGATGTGCCCAAAGCCGAATATCTATTACTTCAAAATGAAAGAATTCTAAATACATAAATAATAATAAAAATCCATTACAGGCATAATCCAACAAACACAAGGATAAAAATAAGTGTAATGAATATTAAAAATGAATTACAATGCACTGGTGAGTCTGTGAAGCCAATATGGCGAAAATATGAACTTTATTATGAAAATGCGCATTGAGTGATTTCAAGTAGAGGTGGAAAGTAACTAATTACAAATACTTTCGTTACAGTACTTGAGTAAATTTTTTTTTTCTACTTTCTTGAATATAATTTAATTGTGGTACTTTTACTTTTACTTGAGTAGAATAAAACTAAAGTATTCAACTTGGCTACATTTATTTTTCACCAAAAGTACAAAGTACAAAAAAAATAAAATAATTGGACAAAGTAGGCGCCGATGGAGAAATAGAGCGAGCCGGCGTTTGACGGGCACTTTTCAAACTCCTGGGGTGGAGCCCTGCGCTTCAGCCAATAACAGACAGGTCTGTGACTCGGGTAAAAAAAAAACAATCAAAACATCCAGTTCAGCTTGGGGGCGGGGCGTCCAAACCGCGCCATGCTTTGACTGTCAATCACCTGCGTTGTCGTTTTGAATCAGCAAGCATCATTAGCGTTTCAGTATTTTAATGAATATGAGCTATGCTCTGATTTTAAATCGTAATTTTGTCAGCTCCTGAAATCGGTCATACCATCGATATTACACAGCAGTATAAGTAAATAGAAACTCGGTTGATAGAAGGACGCAGTTATTGCATGGATGGAGCAAGAACAATGTAAGTGTCTAAAATACATGCACATAGTTCAGTTGAATGGTAAAAATCGCCCTCTTTAACAGTGCAGTTAAACTAAATGTACAAAGCTAAAATAACCTCAACATTAACAACATTGAAATAAGAGCGTATGCATTTTACGTGCATCTGGCTGATAGATCAACCATGATTTATCTGTCAATCAGATGCATATAAAATATTTTTTTCTGTGTGCGTGCTTTGCATGTGTGAGCACATGGTTGAAGAAACAAGATAGTCTATGTATGACCGGACGATTTAGTCATATCCAAAAAGAGACGATGTGAACATTACGGAGCGCTAAACACCCTCATGCAGTGCATGTTTCATTCATACTCTAAGCCGGAGGGCGCTCCCTCGCAGAAAGTCCAAAATGGCCCAGAAGAAGTAATAACTTATGACGTGCAGGAAATCCCTAATATGGACAAAGGCATCCCGCTATTGCTGAAAAAAAAAAAAAAAAAGTTAATTTTGAGGTAATAAATATAGTATATGAATAATCCAGTGCTAATTGACATAACATTTAATACAGTATATAGACTATTCTGTCTTATGTGTTTGTATAAACCAATTCTAAAATTGTCATTAGGAAAATACAGAAAAAATATTATAGAATACAAATTATTGGTTATCATACTGTCATGTCACGCTGTTGAGGGAACACGCTGAAGTCACGAGGAAATGTTTAACAGTCTTTAATCACGAAACACAGGAGATAATCCACAATAGGAGCTTGAGCCAACACACGTAGAGAACGAATAGACCTGACAAACACAAACTGAACAGACTTAACAGGACTTAAGTACACAGGGAAATGAGGATAGTTAACTAAACACAGCTGGAAACAAATGATGAACTAATCGGGGAACCTAATGGAAACAGGAAGGACCAAATAAGGAAACACAGGACCAGAAACCGGAGCAAAACACGACACAGAACAGTCCAGAATCCTGACATATCGCCCCCTCCCGGAAGGTGCGAAGGTACCAAGGCGGAGCCGGAGGGACGAGGGAGCCCGGTGGAGCTGGTGGATCAACGGGTGACGGTGGAGGCGAGGGAGCTAGGAGCCGAGATTGAGCTGCTGGGTCTACGGGCCGAGGCGGAGTTCGGGCCTCGGAGGCTGGAGGCGGAGGTAAGGGATTCTCCAGCCAGCCCTCTCCTCTTCGGTTTGGCACTTTAGGACTTTAGCCGTGCCATACTGAGCTCACTCTCAGCTGCAGTGCAGGGGGCGGAGCTCCTCTCCACGTTCACACCGTCCGTGGCTTTCTCCCTCGTGGCGGGCATTGTCGCCGGCTCTCGCACCTGGTCTGACGAGTTGAGCTCTACGTCCGGGGCTCTCCTCTGCTCAGTTACTCGGCTTCGCGTTGGCCTTCTGATCGCGGTGGGAATTGGCTCTCCATCATCGGTGGGCTCGGGCTGATGCTCCGCACCGCGGGGAGATGGTGGGCAGGGCACTGGGTCTGGAGTGGATCTGACAAGATCATCCACGGGGCAGGATGGCGATCCATTTCTCGCCAGAGTCCTCTCCACGAAGGCAGCGAACTCCGCTCGAAGACCATTTTCGGACGACGGTGCTCTGCACGCGGTGTGTTCAGGCTAACGTCATAGAACGCGCAGAGCCCGTCGTCCGGGTAGCTGGTAATTTCGTCGAGGGCCAGAAACAGTCTGGTATGGTCCTCGAGCGAGCGCTCCCCCTGCTCCAGCAGGAGGAGGAGGAATTCGGGGCGAAGGAAGGGATCCATAGAAACAACGGGAATAAAAGAAAACACTGAGGAAAAAACGGAAACAAAAACGGAGGGAATACATGGAGGTAACTGTACTGGGTCAGGTCTTCTGTCATGTCACGCTGTTGAGGGAACACGCTGGAGTCACGAGGAAACGTTTAACAGTCTTTAATCACGAAACACAGGAGATAATCCACAATTGGAGCTTTAGCCAACACACGTAGAGAACGAGTAGACCTGACAAACACAAACTGAACAGACTAGGACATAAGTACACAGGGAATTGAGGATAATTAACTAAACACAGCTGGAAACAAATGATGAACTAATCAGGGAACCTAATGGAAACAGGAAGGACCAAATAAGGAAACACAGGACCAGAAACAGGGGCAAAACACGACACAGAACAGTCCAGAATCCTGACACATACAGCAGTGTATTTGATTTCCATTTAAAATACATAAGAAAAAAATAAAGCCTGTCAATTAGACAAAAGTCAAAAGTTGTTGTTTTTTTCGCCCCTGTCCCCCTCATTTCTGAAATGATGGCTATGCCCCTATGTGTGCAGTACAGAAAACAGTGCATGAGTCTTCTTGTGCTAGAATGGTTTAAAGTCATATTAAAATGCGCACAAATGAATCGATAAGAGGAATCTAAATTTTAATTTTATAACAAGTAGATGATTCCTGACCTTAAGCATCCTATTCCAGAATTTGAATATATTTTGAATTCCCAAGCCTAGGTATGGGTTAAAATGTTAAATAAAATTCTCTTTTTTTTGTCCTACTGAAAATATGCCTGGAGTCCACCTTTGTTATTATACCAAACTACACTTTCAATATGATTTTTAACCATTCAAATCAAGAAGACTCGCAGGCAGTTTTCTCTGCTGCACACATATCCTTGTGTAAGTGTTCTTTAGCCTGTTGATTTTAATTCATAGTATTCAGCATTCAGCATAGTATTTTGCAATAAGAGTTAGAATAAATGTGAAAGATATCTAAGATTTTTATTTATTATTATTATTAACTTATTGCAATCAAAATTAGGAATTGACAAGAATTGGAATCATAAAAATTCAAACGATGCCCAACCTTACCCATACCACATTATTTTTTACAGGCACTTTCAATTCACACCGTTTGAAACCCTTTATTTTCTTTTAAACCTTCACTTACCCTTCTTTGCTTTTGCCCTTCTTAAAAACAACCACATAATCTTATACGTGAATGTTCTTTTCAAAATTAGTTATAAAACAGTTGCTCCTGGCAACAGGGATAGGTAGTATGTTTTCTTAACAAAGCGTCAAACATGACAATTTATGAGACTAATATCATGTTTTGCTCCAAAATCACTATATAACATCAGTCGTGTTTGAAACAGTTAGCTTCTGTGGTTCCATGTTGCTTCTTATCACAGTGAGACAGAAATGGGTGACGTAATGACCAGGAAGCTATAAACGCACATGCGGTGAAACCGGCGTCAGCTTTCTGTCATTCAGCAAGCGCTTTGTGTTTGTGTTGGTCTGATATCTGTTGTGAGTCTTATTTGATGTTGTTTTGTCAATCAGAGAATGTCAAAAGCACAAGATAAAAAGAAACACATAAGGGGCGAAGGCAGGCAGCGTTTCAGGCTGTGTGTTTCTCCCTGCCCACGTTATATTACGGGTGGGGATACACACAGTTTGTGCGTTGTCTGCCTGGGAGCGGAACATGCTGAGTCGGCTCTCTCGAGAGCTGACTGCCCGCATTGCAAGCGTCTCTCGATGCATGTTCTCCGCTCCCGGAAGGCTCTCTCTCTTTGGTCCCGCTTCCCTCGAGGCGGAGCGGCGATTCCACTCGTGGGGTTCGCAGGTGGATCTGGTGGAGGGAATGGAGACGGGCGAGTCCCTATCTTCTTCCTCACCCACCAGATTCAGCGCCCGTTCTCTGGGATCGGAAGCCCGCTCTGCGGTTACTTCCCCCCGGGGAACGGG
>NW_015640469.1:670890-676582 GCF_001515625.1 Sinocyclocheilus rhinocerous
TCGGCGCTCCGCTTGTCTTCCTCCGAGGAGGTTGATGTGGTGGGCGTCGATGAGGATTCGCCCCCTCAAACGCCCCAGTATGAGGAGCTTTTAGAGGTGGTAACTCGTGCGGTGGCCAAGTTAAACATCGATTGGCCCGCCGAGAAAATGGCTGAGCCGCAGAAAAGTAAATTGGATGAGCGTTTTCTGCGTTAAGCCGCCACCTCTTTTTTCCCCGACTTCCACACCGAGGTGTCGAGGTCGTGGTGAAGACCCTTCTCGGCCCGCCTCTTTATCCCCGCCTCCGATTATTATGGCAATGTGGCGGGGGTGACTGAGTGCGGTTATAAGACGATGCCCCGGGTAGAACAGACGCTCGCAAGCTATCTGTCACCTGACGCGGCATCGTCTTTAAAGGCTCCGGCATTGCCCTCCAAGCCGCTGCGCACAACCTCAGCGCTGGTGGGCAAAGGGTACTCGGCAGCGGGTCAGGCTGGTGCGTGTCTGCACACCATGGCGGTGTTACAGGCGTACCAAGCCGACCTGCTTAAAGAGCTAGACGAGCGTGAGCAGATAAATTCTGATGATATTACTGAGCTCAGGAGGACCGCTGATTTGTCTCTCTGCGCCACTAAAGAGACTGCCCGTTCCATCGGCAGGTCTATGGCAGCTATGGTGGCGGCGGAGAGGCATTTATCTATTTTACACACGAGATTTAGAGCCGGTCACGCTGAAGGGCGTTCCCTTCCTTCCCCAGCGTCTCGTTCCCTCGAGGAACCATGGTTACATACGTAACCTGAAACGATTTCCTGGGTCTCACTTGTGAAACAGACATTAAAGTACATAAGTGTTAGGGTTAACCCTGCTCCATAAGGTTCACATTGTCTCATTTTGGGTAAAAATAGAAAAATAATGCTAAAGTACTTTGTAACGCAGTAACTTGAGTAGTTTTTCGGCAAAGTACTTTTTTGCTCTTACTCGAGTCATTATTTTTCAGTACTTTTACTTGTACTCAAGTAAATTATTCCTTAAGTAGCAATACTTTTGCTTAAGTAAAATTTTTTTAGTACTCTTTCCACCACTAATTTCAAGTTCTTTTTTTTCTGTTATTTTAAAGGTTCATAAAGTTTGTAAGAAATACAAGATGTATTTGGTACACTACCATTTAAAGGTTTGGCGTCAGTAAATATTTGTATATATAAATTTGTTTTGTTAAATTCTTTTATTCAGCAAGGACACATTAAACTGATCAAAGTTGTTACAAAAACGTTGCATTTTTATATTCATTAAATAATTCTGGAAAAAAAATTAAGCAGTACAACTGTATCATTCAATGTTGATAATAATTTTTAAAAAAATGTTTCTGAAGCAGCAAATCAGTATATTGGAATAATTTCTGAAGGACCGTGTGACACTGAAGACTGGAGTAATGGCTGCTGAAAATTGAGCTTTGTCATTAAAGGAAAAAATTTGATTTTAAAAAGCAGTTATTTTAAATTGTAATAATATTTCACAATATTACTGTTTTTACTATTGTACGCCTTTCCCCCGATAGCTCTGCTCCCGTGAGTTCTGGAGAGAGTGCGCCGGAACGGGGTCCGTCTTCTGCTAGTAGCCCCGTTCTGGCGGGGCCGAGTATGGTTCTCGGGCCTGATTTCTCTCCTCGACGGCACTGGTGCGGAGACCGCCAGCTCAACCCAGTTAAGTGCCCGGTTGGTACAGTGCTGGAGTTCCTGCAAGCCCGATTCTCCGCAGGGTTGACCCACTCCACCCTGAAGGTCTACGTGGCGGCCATTTACTGTTTTTACTATATGCTTGATCTAATAAACACATCATTGGTGAATATAACAAAGAAATATTACTGACCCCAAACTTTTAAACATTATGGAAACTATAAATATAACCGAGTTCTTAAATGGACTTTTCATTTAACTTTAACACACTTCAAGCCCTGTCTATATCCAGTTCTATCTGAAGAGATACAGAAACAAGTCATTTTATCATTGCAACAGATCCATATATAAATAATGGTTTCACTTCACAGTACTAATAGAAATGTTCATGAAAAGAGGTGAGGCAAATGATAGTTAATTACTCATTGTCTGAAAATAAAGAGTATGAAGTTTGTATTGTAATAGTAACTTCCATCAAAAAAACAGGACAAGCATGGGTTGTTGCTAGGGCAGAGATTTATGGTTAGATATTATACTTTTTCTGCAGTGAGATAAATCCTCTTTTTTCTTTTTTACATTAAAGCAATAAAAAACTTGCGCCTTCAGACTAATAATATCAAATCATTTATATATACAGTATATATATATATATACATATATATATATATATACTGTATATATATATATATTGTTTTTTTTTCACACGCACACACACACACACATATATATATATATATATATATATATATATATATATATATATATATATATATATCCCGAGCCTATCGAGGAGATCTCTGATCGCCACCTCACTATCAAGACTACTTTCCTTCTGGCGATATCTTCTCTCAAAAGATTGGGGGATCTGCAGGCCCTCTCAGTGGCCCCTTCCCATCTCGACTTTGCGCCCGGTCTGGCCAAAGCATTTCTGTACCCTCGCACATACACATACACATACATAGCCAAAAACACTACAAAAAATACAGATCCTGTTGGCAAAAGGCTATGCTGAAACCTGCATATCAATACTTTGCACATTACAAGTAAATAATTAAAGTGGAAAGATAATTGATGGCAAGGAAAGAAAAGGTTAAAAAGTAATAATAATGAAAAAAATAAAATATTCACAATCTCACAGCAGCTAGCCAAGCCACAGTTAACCTGAATTAGCTTGCTGGGTCATTTTTTAATTTCAAAATCAATTATTTCTTGTCGGAGGCAACCACACACAATGTATAGATTAGCAGCCATTAAAATGTATCTCCAGAAGCGCTGCAGTAATGCTCTTTGCCAGTATTACTAACCGAAAAGAAAATTTAACAGAAATTATTATAGAATTGAATAAAAAGTAATACACATTTAGCAATTTCCCTTTAAAGTGAATTAACATGAGCTATCCAATTAAATATTTTTTTGTTTGTTTGTTTTTTTACTTTTCTCTTTCCTTTTTACATTTTTCCTTTTTCTTTCCACAACTATTGATAAATAATTCACATTTGGTTAGGGATGGTGGGTTTTCCTACCTTGCAGCAACTGAATATGTGTATATCTGTACTGATGCACACAGTGGACTCAAAACATATATGAGTAAATAAAACAGACTTTGTGAATTCTTGACTTTGGATGGTTCAGCACTTGCTTTCTAGCTGCCCTGTGGTCATCCTGTTTACAGTGCTTTGCCTGGTCTAGCTTTTAGCCTCAGGGCAGGTTCAAACTTCTGCCTACATGTCAATATAACCCACTGACCCACTGACACGTCCATGAAATATTGACCATCTGATCACACACTAGAGATGGCAGAACGTCAAACATGTCCAGCCTGACCTGTGCAAAGGTCAATGATACAGGATGTCTGTCCATTTATTATTTAAATTGTGCTGAATAATGAGCCTATTATGTTCTGTAGAGCTGCTTTACAGCTAAAATGAAATACATTTCATAATTGATTATTATTATTTTTTTACACTAATGCTGCTTTGAAACAATCTGAATTGAATGAAGTTCTATATAAATAAATGTGACTTGACTAAGTCCTCATGTTGATTGAACACGTACAGTCCTTGTTCAAGACTCCCGAATATGAATAAAGGGACGGTTCACTCAAAAAAGAAAATTAATTTATCTCACCCTCATGTCATTCCAAACCTGTTTGACTTTGTTTTGAGGAACACAGAAGAAAATATAATGAAAGTCAGTGTGGTCCAAACAACATTTGGACCACACTTATATTCATAATCCTACTTCATGTGTACTCAAATATGAAACTGAGAGGTTGCCACTTCCATAAAGACTCCTGGAGCTGTTTAATCTGCTTCAAGTGAAGCATTACAGATATCCTGGAAAGCCATTTTACCATTTTATGAGCTGGACTGAGGTTAAAAAAGGATGGTTAGAGGCAATGAGTAAGGGTCATCCAGACATGATAGAGATGATGATGAGAAAATGTTTTCTTCAAAGCGTGATCTGACTCAACGGCGACTTTCACATTCTTTACTAGACCCATTAATCATTAGTGAGTCCATCTTCAGTGCTGTCAGTCGCCGAAACTGGCGGTCGATAGTAAAACGAACAAGTCTGTTCAAAGCATAGTAGGCTCAAATAATTACAGGTTGTCAATGCCTACTCTGTTGTTTGGAGTGACTGAATCTAGAGTGGGGTGAGATTTCAGGACAAGCAGGAGGCCTCTTAAAAGCCATTCACCTTTTCCCTATGAACTAAATAATTATTACAATGAGCTTCTCTCAGTGCTCTGCAATCACAGCTTCAAAAACTATTGATTTCAAGAGTTTATTCTTGTTTTGGCAGAAAAGCTGGAGGCTTGGCGTGTTTTTCAGTGCCTGTATGTCAAATCAAAACGCATCTAAATAAACCCTAATGATGATATTTAGATTGTGCTTCTTGAAGTGTTTGATCTACAATCACTTGAACTCATTGTATTAAAAGGATAAAAATTCTGTCATTTTTTACTCACCCTTATGTCATTCCAAATCAGTGTGACTTTCGTCTGTGAAAGATATTTTGAAGAACAGTTTTTGTCAATATAATAGTATAATAAAAGGCAGCTGGGTCCAAAACAACATGGGTTCACATTTCAATATTAATAATAATAATAATAAAAATAAAGTTGTGGGGGGAAAATTAAAATAGAGTTTTCCATTTTGGCTCGACTATCTCTTTAAATCTAAATCATACCAACTGGATATACAATTCTCATTTCTGTTTTTGGAATATGTGTTTGTTTATGTTTCTTCTGAACTGAGAGAAACATTGCATACATTAAGGTGATTTTGTGTATTTGAATAAGCTGACTGAACAGGCTGATGTTTTAGGCCATAATTCATTCTAGCTCTGTGCATTGTTATGCACCATAATGGAGCCGTTAGATTGAATCACATTATTATTATTTTTTCTGTTGAAAAGCAGGCCAGTTGTTGTTTGAATGATTAAGAATGGTTCATCACATTAATCTAAACTAATATAACAAGTTTTATTGCATGGTACTTAGGACAGTAAACAGGAATCTTCTAACTGGAAAAACAAATCTATTTATTTCCACTAACCAAAATAAAAAAAAATTAAAATACACGCATACATACATAAATACATAAATAAATAAAACAGCATACTGTTAGATACTGTTTTGCTGGTATTGACTCTATTGACAAGCAACAGCATTCCAGACTAGAAACATGTTTAGCAGCTGTAGTGTCCTGTTTTGGTTTGCCAACATTCATTATGTGAAGTAGTAAGTGTGTTTCCTCAGCACTCGTGTAAAAGGATGGACTGCATTGTGAAGCTGACAGCATGAGCGAGTCGATCTGAGGATAGTGCCAGATAACTTGCATGAGGCAATACTTGAGTTCAAGCTTGACTTTATCAGAATCAGAATGAGCTTTATTGCCAGGTATGTTTACACATACGAGGAATTTGTTTTCGTGACAGAAGCTTCCACAGTGTAACAGAATGACAGTGACAGAACAAAAAACACAGATAATAAAAAATAAAAAAAATAGAACAAGTAAATAAGGAATAAAAATATA